>NC_034611.1:28772779-28826826 GCF_900095145.1 Mus pahari | reverse complement strand
TCTCCTCTCCTCTCCTCTCCTCTCCTCTCTCCTACCTCTTCCTCTCTCTCCCTCTTACTCTCTAGCCTTTCTTCTCTCTCTCTCCTTTTCCCCCTTCTCTCCTCTTTGCCATGGCCAGTTTCTCTCTTTTACCTTCTCTTCTTTCTCCCTGCTTTTCTTCAATAATGCTCTAAAACCATAGACTATCTCCTGAAACGACTTTGCATGTTTCTGTTCCTTTCTTCATGTCACAATTGTTTTATGGCCCTGAATGATGTTGTGTTGCAAAATATCTCAGGTAGGATTGAGGAAATGAGAAAAATGAGAAAGGCCCCGCTGTGCTTACTCTCACCTGCATGGGAACCTTTCCTTCTGCCCTCTCTCCCATAACCCCGGAGCACAGGGTGTTGCCCTGGGGCCCATGGTTTCAGATGCTGCCCCTTGTCCACCCCAGTCAAGTGGGGTCAGTGGCTTAGATGTCCACCCGGGGCCTAGTGGAAAGCATCTGGCAGCCTTCCTGTTTCTGCCTGCCCAGAGCATAGGAGGAACGCTGGCCAGACATGAGCTATCCTCCCTTCCCCCACCTCCTTTTTGTTCCCATACATACTAATTTTTCATGACTGAATAAAAAAATCAAATCAAAGGAGCCACTTTCTTAATCATTTTATATTTAATGTTCACTGTACTGGCATATACTGTAGTGTATCTTAAGAGTTTATTGCATCTGTGGCTGAACTATGATCCATCATGTGCTAGTTCAGGCATTATATTGTCCATTACTAGGAGTTCTTACTAGTGTTGCCCTCATAGATTCCAGGAAGTTTCCACTGCATTTGGTTTCTACCTCACCCACTAGGTGGGCCCCAATTTCTGTTGCCTTTCCCCACACTCTCTCGCTCTTTCCTTTCCTATCAGACCTGATCTCTCCTGGTCCATGGTTCTCAGTCCAACCATGATTATCTATTCTATTTCCCCTTCCCAGGGAGATCCAAGCATCCCTCCTTAGAAGCCTCTTTGTTATTTAGCTTCTCTGGCTTTGTGGATTATACCATGATTATTCATTACTTAACAGCCAATGTCCACTATAAGTGAGTATATATTATGTTTATCTCTATATATCATGTTTATCTATATGGGTCTAGTTTACCTCACTCAGGATGTCTATTTATTGATCCATCTATTTGCCTGGAAATTTCATGATGTCATTTTTTTAAACGGCTGAGTAATTTAAAAGTAACTTTCATTTGCCTAGTGTAATTGTCATCTCCCAGGCTTACTGCCTCACTCTGCTAACCTAGCCTAGTCATGGAAGGCTCTAGCCTCCATACACTCAAATCTAGGCTTAGAATATTTTCAGCCTCTGTCCCTTACTGCTGAATAAGCTCACTGTTTCTTATTCTTTCTGATCTCTAGCTGGCTGCCTCAACACAGCTGTTCTGGCTCAATCTGCTCTCCAAGCTGACAGATTCAGTTAATTTCTCTTACCATCTCACCGAATTGCTCAGCTTGGACTCATAATAATAACTTTGACAATATGTTCTAATCTTCTGGCTCCTTTACATTTTTTTTTTGGCTCATTTTGTTTTCATCTGTGTCTATCTTGTTCTCTCTCTGCAACATGTCTCTCAATAACTGTTCTGTTTAATCTGCCTTCATTCCTTTTCTCTCTTCTCTCTTATATAGTCACTCCCCCCACATCCCGACCCCTGTCTTCTTGTGAGAGTTGGACATATCTTATTCTGTAAAATCTTTCTCTGAGTCAGCACTTTGTCTATATCTCAATTAGTCATCACTTTGAAACATGGGTGCTTCCTTCTACAAACTTTATCTTTATTGTTCGGGATTAAAGCCATGTGTACTAAGAACATGTCTGTATTCCAGCCAGAGGGATTAATGGTATGTGCTAAGGGCTGAGCCACACCAAAACCAGGAACAGATTTTTTTCTGTTAATTATGCAATCTTAGGGGTTTACTGAAAGGGATCAAATATCCTGCAAATAATAATACTTCATTGTGTAAGTGTACCAGAATTTTTTCATCCATTCTTTGGTTGTGGAACATTTAAGTTGTTTGCACTGTCTTGCTATTGCGAATAAACTGCTATGCTTTGTGTCCTTGTGGTAGGACAGAGAGGCATCTGGAGATATATAGGACAGAGAGTATATGCCCGAAAGTGGAATTTCTGAGTTTTGAGGTAGATCTATTCCCAATTTTTTGAGGAACTCCCATACTGACTTCCATAATGGCTGCATAAGTTTCTACTCCCATCCACAGTGGGGGAATGTTCTCCTTGTTCCACATTATTGACAGCATAAGCTGCCATTTGTGTTATTAATCTTAGCCTTCCTACCAGGTTTGCACTGCTGATCTGAGAGCTGAAATTTACAGGCAAACTGCCCCATAACCAAACACATGAATCATAAGGGGGATTGGGATCTCGACCCCCAGAAGGATATTTAGAGACTTTGGAGGGAGAGGCTACTATCCTAGAGGAGTGGAGAAAATTATGTCTCTGAAGAAACTAGCCGATGAGGAATTCCATCATGGAAAATTGATTAGGTATATAAAAGTCACTGTATTGTAACAATCCAGCCATTTCATCTTTCCTTTAAGTTGCTGCTGCTCACTTTGCAAGGTCATAGAAGAAGCTGCCCCCTTCTCACTACCCTGAGTTGCTTGAACTCTTATTATGGTAGGGAGGACCATGGTTTCTCACAGTTTTAAACATGCAAAAACTGTCATATACACAATCTGCAGATACTCCTCCTGTATTGCTATAGCCTACTTGGAGGGAAATAAGGTTAATTATGAAAATAGATGACATATATCATAAAAGAATCAGGAGAGGCAAAACAATAGATCTTAAAATACATCCTTATTTTAAAATAAGACTGTTTTCTTCCTTATATAGAAATTATCTTGCTTTCATCAAGCAACTGATAGCAAGACCACTCTATTTTAACTGCGCTTTAATTATATGTGTATAATTTTTAAGACAGGTTAATTGACTCCTTTTTTATAAGCCTGTCTTTCAGTTGTTCTTAGAGAATGTCAAAAAGATAAATTAGAAAGAATTTTCTTAGGCATTTTTTTTACTGTCTATTTTGACTACTGCTAACAGGTAGCACAGAGTAATTGATTTTTTTTTTTTTTAGCCTAACAGATGCTTTTTAAAGCATTTTATATCCAGGGTATGATAATATTAACTACTTACTACTTCAGACATGATTCTTCTGAGACACCTGCTGGAATTAGGAAAACGCACAGATGTTCACTTGGTTCTGCTATATTTCAATCTATCTCTCCATGGACCTGTGTACATGACATCATATTCTACCACTAACAAATTCAGATACAGTAGTGTTTTACTGCAAATTTTATGTCTCTATAAATTTAGACAAGTCTGGTTGCCTTGACTTCAAAGCCCATAAAATACACTATGGATTGCCATAGAAAATACGCTAATATTTTTACTTTAAGTTATAGGTGCCCTATTCTCTGTAAGACTGAACTACTTGGTGCATTGATATTAATTCATGCACCTCTTTCAAATTATTTTTCTTAGTGAAAAACTTTATTGAATTCAGAAAAAAAGTCCTTTTTTTTATAATCTGGACACATAAACACATTTAAAAATTGCAGTTTTAGAACTGAACTCCAATGAAAATGTCAGTCTTTGGGGCAAATATTATGAAGACAGTACTAGAGCTTTCTGTGTAATTGAAAAAGTAGAAAAGCTATCTATAATTAGAATATAAATTTGCCAGTATTTAAGTTATTCTTTTTTTCATAAAAGAGATTATTAAATATTCAGTGAAATAGTATTGTAGAATAATGTAACACCAGGGAAAGAGGTTCATAAATTATTTCAGCATAATCATTATTTCTTACTTACACACATATATGAAGAAACAATCCCCACAAAAGTTATTTATTCTGGCTATAAACTTATACCCAGATAATCATACTCCCCAAAGGTCTTGATGTAATTTGGAATTGATACTGGAACTGACATTTGCTGCCAGTGTATAATGCCATTCCTCTCAGATTTCTGAGTGTTCTATAAAGCATCCTTAAGTTTTTCATGAGAAAAAAAAAACAGTCTAGACTCTGTTAAGTGCTTGCTGCCTGTTCAGCCACACATATCTGCATCCTAAGGCTGCTGAAGTGCCTCACTCTTAACATCAACTCCCCACTGAACTGGGGCAGGAATTTCATCTTTCAAATGAATTTTCTTCATAGGAGTTCTTTGACTTCTAGAGTCAAAGATTCTGAAGAAGATCCTCGTGCAAAATCGTTACTTCTTCCCCATGAACGACAGGACTGGGGTGGATTCTTGGTCAGTCCTATAGTCTGAACAAACTAACTGAGACTTAAAGGCAATGGTTCTGGGGTAGATGGAGAAAGTTGACTCTGGGACCCCTGGCTGATTCAGTCATGCCCTCTAACTCTCCATGGTACTCTATATATCTTGTAGACAGGAACGAGATGGGGCATGCTATGTTGGTCATCACCATATCACATGCTTACCAAAAGTCAGATGATGCTTAGAAACCTCTTAAACTTTGGGAGGAAATAAAAGAGAAAGCCATTATTTTTAGAGACAAGTATTGTAGGAAACAAATTCACCTTACAAAGTCTCTTATGTATAAAATTGCAAGTAAATAAGACCCAACAAAATCATGAAATAAAGTAAAAGAATTTGATAATTACACTATAAGCTCTATTCTTTGTAGATGGAAAAGCAGGTTGCATGACAAATCACATCATAGCAGCCTTATTTTAAAGCCTATTAATTATATAAGAATGCTAGTGATTGATACTACCTACCAGCCACTGCTTATATCCTTTCATTAGTTAAGCACTATACTGTCAGCTTTTCAGGTCAACCTATGTAGATCTTGTCTGTGGGATTGGGATCTGAAGACCTGAAGAATGGGGCAGATTGTAGTCTGATGCTATTGACGACATTATTTCAGGTTCACTGTCCTTTGATAAAAGAATAAATCAAAGAGAACAATCCAAGGAAGGTTGTTTGAGTTCAGAAAAACATGATCAGAAAAGCACGTACATAAATGCACATAAGCACATACTAAATGTTGTCAGAACAGCTGTTTCCTGGACCTCGGGGCAGAATAATTATAACACAATGGGCTGGCTTGGACTATAGATTATATCTGGGAAAGCAGGAAAGCAAGGAAGAATGCCATATTCAGACACAGAGTATGCTGACCAGATTGGGGTCTATAGTGCTATTCTTCCATTCAATAAGAATAAACATGTCTTATGAATTGAATGTAAATCTTTAGTACAATAGGCATGAAATCACATCCAAGAACAATCCAGGAAACAAAATACACCTGAAGTTAAAAACACCTGTGCTGTTTTTCCTGGAGCCTCTCTCATACTTCCCTCAGGCATTGTTAACCATGTGTATTATTTTGACCATGTTCTGACACGATACCCATATATACAGCATAGAAAAAGAAATTACCAGTGCAGAAAATGAGTGGATTAATAAGAGTATGAGGCATTGAATAATAACCACTATTAATCTGTGTTGCTATTAAGAATGAGCCTATCCAATAAAGCACATTTGCTAAAGATGTGACTGTAAAATTAGAAACTATCAATTGCCAGGCAAGACAGAGACAAAAAGCAGAAGAAATTTCAGAAGGCATAGTATGGCCTGAGGTGCATTGAGAAGCAGTACCACCTTCATTTGACAGAGAGAGAGAGAAATAGAGAAACTTAAGGTTTGTGCTGGCTGGTGTTATGTCACATTGGCACGAGTTAGCATCTGGAAAGAGGGAACCTCAATTGAGAAACTGCCTACATAAGGAAGGCATTTACTTAGTTAGAGACTGATAGGGAGAGAGCTTAGCCTTTTATGGGTGTTGCAACCCTGGGATGATTTCCCTGGATTCCCTAAGAAAGCAGGTAGGGCAAACCCGGAGAAGCAAGTCCATAAGCAGCACCCATCCATGGCCTCTGTATCAGCTCCCTCCTGCCCGATTTAGTTCATTATACTCACTTCCTAACAGCTACATGGAAATGCAAGCCAAATAAACCCTTTATTTTCCAAGTTGCCTTTGTTCATAGTGTTTAATTACAGCAGTAGTAACCCTAACAATAAAGGGATCTATGCAGGACATCTAGGCCTGGTATTACTCAAATTAATATTGTCAGAATTTAGATAAAGTTGTGTTTAACCTCAAAATTATCCTTATAAACTTATTTTATAACAATCCACTTGTTCTATTTTGTAAAAGTTTTAATTTTAATTTTCAGTTCTGTTCTCTTATTTATTGCCTTAAGTAGTTGACATTTTTAAAAATTTATCTTTGTTTTTATACATTATTTTCACCCTACCTTCTCCCTCATTCAAGACTTGCCATACTTCTATCACTTCCTCTCAAATTCATGATGTTTTCTTCTCTAGTTATTATTGTTACATATAATATGTACATGTGTGTGTGTGTGTGTGTGTGCGCGCGCGTGCACGCACGCACATATAAATAGAACTAACTGAAAGCATTTAATATTGCTTAGATACCTATGTGACTGAGTTTCCCCCTCTTTGCATCCATTACTTGCTTTTAGCTTTTCATCTAGTCCTGAGGCCTTATGAGATTTCCTTCATCCACATTGGGATGTTCACTGGTGGTGTGCTTTTTCGGGTCTTGAAAACAACATTTGTCCTGAATCAAGACTCTTAATTATAACGAGCACTCCTCAGGATACTTTGGGTAACAGCATAGAACTGGGCCTCTGCTACCTCACTATTAACAACGCAATGTTGCAGAAGTATGAGTAGGTTTGACATTAAGCGTACCGTACCTGTAAGTAGATTTGATAAAGTGCTTTCTCAAGTGAAAGCCTGTCAAACCATGACATTTTTACACTGAGCCTAAGTATAGTAATGGTGACTAGAAACATGCTTATAGAATCAGAATTGGACCAAGAGATGCTTGGCTATTGTATTGCTACTCAAAAACAAAAACAAGAGAGAGAGAGAGAGAGAGACCAACAATAAGAAGAACAAATGAGGAAAACTGTAAATGTGATCAGTTTTCCTGTCACTAATAGAATATTCACAACAACTATCAAATTATAAGTGCAGAATCACTGAACATAAGACACAGGAATGATTGTTTGTGGTGTGTGTCTGTGTGTGTGTGTGTGTGTATGTGTGTGTGTGTGTTTGCATGTTTGTATGTTGTACATGGATGGGTTTCTAGATACATTTACATTCTTTATTTTTAGATAAATTTAATTTGGAAATACCTACTAGACTAGAGGATTTCTATAATAGTTCTAAATGGATCTTATTTGTAAATTTACATAGACTATTCTTTAGTAAGCAAACCAAGACTTACTTTGGAAAGTATTACAGCTACAGAAGCAGGTGGATTTTGAATTTTGCTAACTTTTTCACATGAAGCTGAGGACATCCCTTTGTAATTGCGGGGGGGGGGGGNGGGAAGTACCAGTTTGGAATAAAGACATTGAGGCCAATTTGGATGAAGTAGAGACCCTCTCTCCATGATAATTTTTCTAAGTCAAATAAGGAAATAAAATCCTAGAAATAAAAGTCATTTTTGTATTTATGAAAAAATTTCACTTCCTTATTTGAATATATGGCCTTGAATAAATTAATCATGCATAATTCCCCTGCTTGGACTCTTTGGCCTTCCTCCACAGTTTTCCTTGGGATGTACCCACACTGATGAGAACAGTAAGCCTGGGATGGGCACAGTAGGCTGGCTTTTTTTGAAAGCGTATTTCCCACACTATCTAAGATGCAGCTAAGTCTATGTTACCACAGAGTCTCTCATCACTAGAAACTCCTGAGTCTTCTACAGAGCTTTGGAATCAGAAATTTGGATATTTAACAATCTTTTTGGTATACTTTACGTATGGATTTCCCCTCAAGATTTATATATGGAATGCTTGGTTCCTTGTTGAGGTCATTCTAGTAGGTAGGACAAACATAAGGGAGATAGAGTTAGAGGAAGTCAGTCCCTGAGATGTGCCTTTGAAGGGTATGCTTTGTGCCCTGGCCTTTCTTTATCTTCCTTTCCTTGATGATTCCCAATTCATGAGCAACTTCCTATACCACACATGCCTGCTATAATGTCCTACCTCGCAATAGGCCAAAAGCAAGAGTGTCAGCTGACCTCCACCTGTACCCTTTGCATCCTTGAGCGAATGTCACTCTTTTCTCTTTTCAGTTGTTTCTCTCAGGTACTTTGTCTTAGATATGGAAAGCTGACTACCACATTCTTTAAGTGATTCTGATTCAGGTTAAAATTTAAGAGCTACTGCTAGACCCTACCTTAACTAAACAACAGTTTTATTTCTCATGATTAGGAAATGCATTTAGCCTTAATTACATTTTATGTTTTCATAAAATTATGTGTGTAGTCTTTGTTCAAGGTGCTAAATAAGTAGTTCATATAGTATAGGCAAATATAATCATAAAATGGTCATCATTCTTCTTTTATGATATGAAGGGTCTACTCCATAAAATGATTTGTCACATCATCAGGACATAATTACTGAATATCTTCTATGTGTTGATTTGAGAGCTGAGCATCAATGGGTTAAACGTCAAAACTAAATACATCCTTTCTAATGCAAAATCTCATTCATTTATCAGTTGTGGTGTGTCTGATAAATTCTCTACAGTTGTATTCTAGTGAACCCCACTGAATAAAGATCTTACAATCTTATTAAGGAAATGAGATTTAAAAAGAAGAAGCAATTATTCTAGACAGTGGTGATACACTCCTTTAATCTCAGTACTCAAGAGGCATAGGCTAGCAGATTTCTGAGTTTAAGAGACCAACGTGTGGATACTTCATTCCTCCTTAGAATAGGGAACAAAATGCTCATGAAAGGAGTTACAAAGACAAAGTTTGGAGCTAAGATGAAAGGATGGACTATCCAGAGACTACCCCACCTGGGGATTCATCCCATCATCAGCCACCAAACCCAGACACTATTGCACATGCCAGCAAGATTTTGCTGAAGGGACCCTGATATATCAGTCTCTTGTGAGGCTATGCCAGTGCCTGGCAAACACAGAAGTAGATGTTCACAGTCAGCTATTGGATGGAACACAGGGCCCCCAATGGAGGAGCTAGAGAAAGTACACAAGGAGCTGAAGGGGGCTGCAACCCTATAGGTGGAACAACCATATGAACTAACCAGCACCCCCCAAAGCTCGTGTCTCTAGCTGCATATGTAGCAGAAGATGGCCTATTCAGCCATCACTGGGAAGAAAGGCCCCTTGGTCTTGCAAACTTTATATGACCCAGCACAGGGAAAGGCCAGGGCCAAGAAGTGGGAGTGGGTGGGTAGGGAAGCAGGGTGGGGGAAGGGTATAGGGAACTTTCAGGATGGCATTTGAAATGTAAATAAAGAAAATATCTTAAAAAAAGGGGGGGGTTTCCTGATCTGCAGAATAAGTTCCAAACAGTTCGTGATACACAGAGAAAACCTTTCTCAAAACCAAAGCAAAACAAACAAACGATGTAGAACCAATTAGTAGTTAGTATAAAATAATTTATAGTCAAGTAGCATACAGTATCACATGTTAATAATGGAAGGATTATTGTGCATTAAAGGAATACAAAGGCTTCCTTGACGAGACTTGAACTGTGTTTTAAGTATGAACAGAATTATGGTAAATAGGTGGACAAAGGGTAGACAGGTTGGTTCACTGAGCACTGATTCACTGGGAAGGTTAAGTAAATCTAACAATTCTAAATAAAACCACAGCG
Organism: Mus pahari; assembly: GCF_900095145.1. Lineage (NCBI taxonomy): Eukaryota > Metazoa > Chordata > Mammalia > Rodentia > Muridae > Mus > Mus pahari. Next base: position 28,817,059 of record NC_034611.1, on the reverse strand, counting down.
TACGCATAATCATTCAACAACTTAACCTTTATTAAAACACTTTCGTCCATACATTCAATATAACCTAAAAACAAATATAGACTAATTGTTGTGAAGTAGGTAAGCAGTAGGGACTCAGGAAAATGGAGCAAGAAAGAAATATTCTGGTATCACTGTGGACAAATATGTTTTTGCTTCTATACTTGACTGAAAAAATAAAAGCTAATCTCAGGTAGAAAAACAGCCTTAGAAATAAAGAAAGTAGTCAATTCATCGGCATCATCTATTAGTCATCCATTTTATCTTTGTTCACAGAAAGAACACTTTTCTCTATGCTACATTGCTCTCCATATGTACCTGATTTTTACCCTTGGACTTTGGGTGGCAAATTCAAATTTAAAGCAAATATGGGAACAATAAAAAAGAGGGGGTATAGATTTAGATTAGGGAGTAAGTTTTAGAAGTGCTTGGTACAAATAAAAACATGTTCAGATTTAAGTGGAAAGAAAAGAAAAGTTTAGTATTACCACAGACTATTCAGTGTTCAGAACCACGGAGAACACTGGAGTTGTTTAGTAATTGCTCTTGTCTGTGCCATCTTTGTCCAGTACTTATCTTAGCCCGGGCCACAAGAGTCAGAGCAGAGGTAGAGTTAGAGCTACTAGAAGAACCTGTATTTTTACTTTCCTTATCTTTCTTAGTGTGTTGTAAGTACTTGTTGACTCCATTTCACTTATTTGCACCTGTAACTTCTGAAGATGATCTTTCATGCCTTCCAAAGCCTCTTATTGATTTCCAGCCAACTCGTTGGTCTCTATGGTGAGACTAGAGAGGAAGTGGGGGCATCAGATCTGTCTGACCTACTTGAGACCTGTTCAGAGCAGCCTTAGAGTGAGCTCAGTTGTACTATGGCCCATCCCAGATAAACACAAAACACAATCTCTTGCTAATGAACAAGAAGTACAGAAGGGTTCACTGATGAGAGACCAAAGGTCAGCAGAGATTTGGTCCAAAGTGCTTTGGTTATTTGGAATCATGAATTAGAGTCATGAATCTGTTTACTGAGTGCCTTCTAGGCACCAAGAAACTACACTAAATGCTTTGAGGTTAAATGTGACACAAACCCCATTGTAAAACTTCTAATAGTATAATCACTGACACCAGAATGAATAGAATAAGCAAGATTTTACCCAGGAACTTGCAGCAGATTCCTTGAGCTAAACATCATATTTGTTTATCAATGAATGATACATCTAAATAGAATCTCAGAAATAGATGCAAGCCTCTTACCTAGGAAGAGAGAATAATAATTGAATTTTTAAGAATAAAATAATTCTTCATCTTGAAAACTACTGCCTGATTTTTACTTTACAAATGAAACATTATTTTACCTACAAATTCTAGGCTATCTAAATCAGGGATTAAGTTTGCCGTCTTTGGGTATTTGGTAATGTGGGGACATTGTTGGTTGCAAAAATCAGGCAATGTGGTTGGTATCTACTGTATTAATGCTGATGATGCTACCAAGCATCACATATAGTCCAGGACAGACCCCACAGAAAAGGTCTGTGCAATAAGAAATTAATTATGTTCACATATGTCTGGATTGCCTTTTTCATTTATGAATATGTCTGTTTTGTGCCTGTACCACCCAGTTTTCATCATTGTAGCTCTGTGACATAATTTCAAATCTGATCCATCATGTTTATCATTTGCTCCAAATTGCTTTGGTTATTTGAGGGTCGATATTCCAGTCCCTGTGAAAGTCCCTGTAGAATTTCCTCAAGAAACTAAAAGCAGGGCTACCATATGACACAGGTAGATTACAACTAGTATATGCCTGAAGGCCACTAGTTGCATATGCCATACCAGCACATCCACGTTTATTGTAACAGTATTCCAACAGCCTGACTGTAGATTTAACCTAAGTATATGTCAACAGATGAATGAATAAAAAAATGAAATGTACATCTACATTTCATCAAATGATAGATGACAGATAGATGATAGTTGCAGATAATCAGATAGATAGATAATGAATACATATTATTTTTCTCACCCATAGACAGTAGTAAAAATGGTTACAACTGCATATCACTACATTAAAAGTTCACAATCAGAAAGACAAATATCACATTTTTCTCTCATTTGTGTATCTTAGGTTATTTATGAAATGAAAGTATAAGAAAAAATCTGGAGGAAATAATGAAAGTGGTAGGAGAGAGAAGGGTGGAGAAAGGAGAATATATGTGGAGTAAATTTGTTCAAAGTAAATTTCACTTATATGAAAATATCTCACTTAACCCTTCACTATGTACAGTCAGTGTGGGCTAGTAAGTTTTCTGTGCAAATGGTGCTAAGGTTCCAAAATCATTACATAAAGATTTTTTTACACATTTTAAAAATAATAAAATAAATTTCAATAAGTATCTGTTGCTTTTTCCCCATGTATTTTCTATGCTTCAACTAGAGCATGGCTCTGGAACTTGGCTTACCAATTATTTCTTGTGCCATTTAAGTTATCATCCTAACCCTCGGGTTAAATCATCCCCACTTCTACATCCACCCTTGCTTCTCCTGCATTTGGTAAGCACAAGGGAAATGCTGACCAAACTTGAATAAGAACCTGGCTCTCACTTGTTCAGAATCTCCACGGGCTCTCTTTAGGATTTTACAATCAAATCTAGTACAAATTAGAAAACGCTTATTGAATATTACAAATTGAAAGAAATAATTTCTTCTTTTTTCTATTTTTTATTATTATTTTCTTTCTTTACATTTCAAATGCTATCCTGAAAGTTCCCTATACCCTACCCTCACCCCTGCTCCCCTACCCACCCACTTCCATTACTTGGTCCAGGCTTTCCCTTGTGCTGGGTCATATAAAGTTTGCAAGACCAAGGGGCCTCTCTTCCCAATGATGGCTGACTAGGCCATCTTCTCCTACATATGCAGCTAGAGACACGAGCTCAGGGGGTACTGGTTAGTTCATATTGTTGTTCCACCTACAGGGTTGCAGTCCCCTTCAGCTCCTTGGGTACTGAAAGAAATAATTTCAAGTACATGCAAGGATTTTTTTTCTTTTACTTCTAAGTATTCAGCAATGTGGGTATAGAAACCATCTTCTAATTCTTGAATGGGTGTTTTTCCCCTCCTAAGGAAAGTAAAGAGTCAGATGGCAATCAAACAGGAAGAGATTCATCACTGGAGATACTCCCAGGAAGATGCCTGATGATGAAACATTCAGATTTGGGGGGAGCTGGGCCCTTAGGAGAGGCACTGAAATAGAAGCAGCCTGGCTTGTGTTAAGCGACAAGATTTGAGAGCACAAGCTTTCTCACAAGAGGTTGGCGGGCTGTAGAGCAGTCAGTGTGCAAGGCTTTCCTGCTTGCATGAGCATGAATTCATACAGACTGTCTGTAAGCCACACTTGAACCAACAGGAAGCTGGGGGTTTCTGTAGACAGATTCACTGCTGATAACGGAGGGTAGAGGGTTGGTGCTTGTGTATATAGTACAGCTAGTAGGCAGGTAACTGAAAAGTTGGCTCAGAGCAAGACAGAAAGAAACCCTGCGTCGAATGACACCATCTTTTGCAATACATTAAGTATTTCTTTTTTTTTTTTTAAATTACACTGAAATGGAGGCTCACAGTCAGCTATTGGAGGGAACACAGGGCCCCCAATGGAGGAGCTAGAGAAAGTACCCAAGGAGTTGTAGGGGGCTGCAACCCTATAGGTGGAACAACAATATGAACTAACCAGTACCCCCTGAGCTTGTGTCTCTAGCTGCATATGTAGCAGAAGATGGCCTAATCGGCCATCATTGGGAAGAGAGGCCCCTTGGTCTTGTAAACTTTATATGACCCAGCACAGGGGAAGGCCAGGGCCAAGTAGTGGGAGTGGGTGGGGAGGGGAGCAGGGGTGGGGTGGGGTATAGGGAACTTTCGGGATAGCATTTGAAATGTAAATAAAGAAAATAATAATAAATAAATTTTAAAAAATTACCCTGTGTATTACTTAGCCAGGGCACTATGTCAACTGCAAGCTCTTCCAGGATTATACATTTTCAATAAATTGCTTTAATTTTTCTTTCTTTATTCAGGTGCAGACCTGTTAAATTATGTTTCACAAACGATCAGATTCAATCAGACCCTTCATTCATACCAGCTAGGCTCCTAGTAATCACATCTTATCTGAGATAATTATAATTTGTTTTCTATTTGCATAATTAAATTGTTTTGCATTGCTCTACCGTGATCCCAGGAAAACTATTTTAGATGTTAATTATTTAGTAATTATTGATTGTTTATTTCATTTGCTTAACAATATTTAATATATTCTGCTATATGCAGGTGCAATTACTCTAGACACATGAAGCAGGGAAATCAAGATTATTTTCAAAACACAAACCTAGGCATTTATTGTTTCTCTGTGAAAAATCAACTATATAATTCAGAAACTAGTGCAAATTTTTAAACAATTTGTGAACTGATTTAACCATTTTCATAAAGGTACTGATCAAATAACACAAATTCCTACAATTTTCAAATTTTCAAATAAAAAAAAAATCAATGACAAATGATTCAAGAATCTTAAAATTGTCACAATTACTCCATAGGTTTTGTAAGTTGTCCCTCTTGGTGACCAGAAAGTAACCCTTTCTTTGTTGCAAGCTCTTCATGTGTAGCACATTGCTGGAGACAAAGTAGATGCAAAAGAAAAAAATGTGTGCTTGTTGAGTGCAGCAGAGTGAGAATAATTGTCTTTTTCCACCTGTCAATTATTTACCTGTTAGATATGATCACATGGAATTTTCACTTAGATGTTCATTAGCTATGACATTGAAAGCAAACTCCACTTGAGTTAAATCATTATTCCTACTCATAAGACTTGCAGCGACACAATCATATTTACCTCGTTACCTCCTTTCATGTGTATCCTAGTAAGTAATTTTTATCAGAAGGACATCTGTAGTGTTTAACTTTTAATGATATAAATTTTTGTTGGTACATGAATAATTTATATTCACCGCTCACTCTGCCTACCAATTTTACTGATACTAGAATACAGAAAACTGAAGGCATAGTGTTAATATTAAAATAATATACAGCTGAAAAGCACTTTGTTTGGTGTAATGAAAACTTCTATCTTATTCAATGTAGCAATTCAGAAATGTAAATATTAAAAATAATTTCCAAGGAATTGTGAACTTGAGAATATGGCAATGTCCTATGTTCTTAGCAAATGATTAAAATAAACTTTTTCTGTAAATACATATTTTAGAAATTTTAGATATTGAAGTAATACTTATAACCTATTTCCAGCAGTTAGAAAGTAAATCATATTTAAAGATAAAATAAAATTTTAAGTTCATCAAAAAGCTCACTTTTTTATTTATTTCCTTATGATTTACAAAGAAATAATTATTTTACTTTATTTTTATATTTTAAAGAATTTATATTTAGTCATTTTTTTCCTCCAGTGGTAGAAAGTGGCAAAGACCTTCATATTATGTATGCTCTCTTTTTTAATTAATTAATTATTTAGTTAGTTATCCTTACATCTCAACCCTAGCTTCCTATCCCTTCTCTCCTACCAGTCCTTCTCTCACCTCCACTCTCATTGACACCTTCTTCATTTCTCTACAGAAAAGGGGAACCCTTCCATGGACATCAACCTGCCTTAGCATATCATCTTAGAGTAAGACCAGGTTATCTCCTCTTATTGAGGCTAGAACAGGTAGCACAGTAGGGGAAAACAATTCCCAAGGTAGGCAAGGAAGTCAGAGATAGCCCCTACCCCCCTCCCCCGTTAGGAGTCTCATATGAAGACCAAGCTGCATACATGTAACATATAGGCAGAGAGCTTCAGTCAGTCCCATGGACCCTCCTTCATTGGTGATTCAGTCCCTGTCAGCACCTTCTGTGACTTTTCTTATGGTGTCCTTGACCCTTCTGGCTGCAATAATCCTTCCTCCCCCTTTTCCATAAGATTCCCAATGCTCCACCTAATATTTGGCTGTGGGTCTCTGCATCTGTTTCCCTCAGTTGCTGGGTGAAGTCTTTCTGATAACACTTGTGCCGTATTCTTGTCTGCAACTATAGCAGAGTATTATTAACAGTGTTAGGGGTAGGACCCCTCTAGTGGATAGGTCTCAACGTGGACCAGTCACTGGTTGGCTAGTGCCTCAATTTCTGATCCATCTTTACCCTTGCATATCTTGTAGTCAGGACAAATTGTAGATGGAAGGTTTTGTGGCTGGTCTGGCATCCCAGTCCCTCCATTGGAAGTCTTCCCCAGTTACAGCAGGTGGCATGTTCAGGCTCCACATCCCCCAGTGCTAGGAGTCTTAGCTTAGAATCCTGAGAGTTTCTATTGCCCTAGGTTTCTAGCTCATCCAAGAGATGCCTGCCTCCATTCTAATTGTCTCCCTCCAGTACTCTCCCACTCCCTGAACCCTCCTGTTCCCACCTCCCCCATCTCGTGCCTCATGTACCCCCTCCATCCACTAAGTAAATTCTATTTCCCCTTCTCAGTGAGATTCACTTTTCTCACCTTGAGCCCTCCTTGTTAATTAACATCTTTGGGTCAGTGAATTGTGGTGTGATTATCCTTTACTTTAAAGGTACCATCCACTTATAAGTGAGTACATGCCATGTTTGTCTTTTGGGGTCTTGGTTACGTTACTCAGGATGATCTTTTTAATTTCTATCCATTTGTCTGAAATTTTCATGATGTCATTGCTCTTATAGCTAAGGAATTCTCCACTGTGTAAATACACTGTATTTTCTTTGTCCATTATTCAGTTGACATACAACTAGGTTATTTCCAGTATCTAACTATTACAAATTAACCTACTATGAACATAATTGAGAAAGTGTCCTTGCGGCACAGTGGAATATCCTTTAGATATATGCCCAAGAGTGATGTAGCTGATTTCTGAGGTAGATTTATTCCCAGTTAGCTGAGAAACTGGCAAATTGATTTTCAAAGTACTATACAACTTTTAATCCCACCAGCAATGGATTAGTCTTTCCACATCTTCGTGAGCATAGGTGGTTGCTTGAGTTTTTGATCTTAGCCTTTCTAGAGGTATAAGATGGGGATCTCAGGGTCCCTTGAGATTTGCATTTCTCTGGTAGCTAAGTGCCACGCTGTGTCTGCTTCTTCCTTCTGGGTAGCGAGGCCCTTTGCTCATAGGGCTGTCCCAAAGGAAGAGAAGCTGATCCTGGACAGGTAGGTAGAGGCAGGATCTTGGGCATCAGTGAGCGTGTAGGTAAAGAACACACACCCAGAAGCAGCTTCAGAGAACTGGTTCCATTTTTTTGTGGAGAACAAAAGCATTAAAACCTTTGTGGGGTGAGTATAGGCGATCAGAGTAAGTGTGCACCATAGGCCATGGCCAGGGTGCTGGGGTTGCCTCATTTGCATGAGGAAGAATTCCAGGTGCTGTTAGATATGACCTTATAAGGGAAAAGAAACATGAACCTGGCTAATGGCTACATGATCCTTTGTGCTGAGACAAAGGTTGGGGGCACAGGGCTATGTGCACCAGTGTATTCTGGCCCAGGGCAGGGATGAGCGTTCCTACTCTGCCAATCTCAGAACAAGATTTCTGGGGTTTGGACATGCATCCATCACTCTAGGCCTGCTCCTCCAGTGATCATGGCTGCCTAGCTCCACAGTTATAGATGTTGCTCATTTAAGTGTTTCTCAGTCATTGAAGATTATTCTGATGAGAATTTAGATAACTGACCCATTTTTAAAATTGGATTATTTAGTTTGTTGATGGCTAGAGTTCTTTATATATTTTGGATATTAGCCCTGTGTTTGATGTGGGGATGATGAAGATCTTTTCCCATTCTATAGGCTGCACTTTTGTCCTACTGAGAGTGTTCTTTGCCTTACAGAAACTTTTCAGTTTCATGACGTCCCATTTACTAATTGTTGATCAAAATGCCTGAGCAATCCATTTTTCTGTTCAGGAAGTTTTTCTCCTGTGCCAAAGCATTTAAGGTGATTCCTCACCTTCTCTTCTAGTATCTTTTGTAGGACTGAATTTGTGAATAGATATCATTTACATTTGGTTTTGTCATGAAATATCTTGTTTTCTCCTTTTATGCTGATTGAAAATTTTGTTGGGTATAGTAGTCTGTGCTGATATATGCAGCCTTTATAGTCTGTGAGATATCTGTCAAGGCCCTTCATGCCTTTAGAGTCTCTGTTGAGAAGCCCAGTGTAATTCTAATAGGTCTGCCTTTAAATGTTACTTGACCATTTTCCCTTGCAGCCTTTAGTATTCTTTCTTTCTTCTGTACATTTAGTATTTTGATTATTATGTGGTATGGCAACTTTCTTTTTTAGTTCAATCTATTTGGTGTTCTGTAAGCTTTTTGTTCATTTATGGACATATTGTTCTTTCGGTTAGAGAAGATTTCTTCTATGATATTCCTAAAAATAATTTCTGGTCCTTTGACTTAGGAATCTTTTTCTTCTATTCCTGTTAAACATAGGTTTGGCCTTTTTATAGTGTCTCAGAGTTCTTTGATGTTTTGTGTCAGAAACAGTTTAGATGCAACGTTTTCTTTGACCAATGTACCAATTTCTTCTATGGTATCTTCTACACCTAAGACTCTGTCTTCTATCTCCTTTATTCTGTTGGTGATGCTTGCATCTATAGTTCTTGTCTGTTTACCAAGGTTTTCAATCTTCAAAAGTCCCTCAGTTTTTTTTTTATTACTTCTATTTCTATTTTCTAGACTTGAATAGTTTTATTTATTTTCTTCATTGTACTTTCCTAATTTCTCTAAGGGATTTATTTCTTCTTTAAAGGCCTCTACCATCTCCATAAGTCTGTATTTATGTCATTTTCTTGAGCTTAACTATGTTGGACTATCCAGGACTTACTATAGAAGAGTGACTGACCTTTGGTTGTGCCATATTGCCTGGGCTATTGTTGATTGTGTTGTTCTCCTTCTGATCTCACAGTGAGGGTCTGAAAATTGAGGAGATGACCATGAGTAGAAGAAGGTATAGAGAAACCACATGGAGGGAACAGGAGGACTTCCCATAGAATTGCCATGAGTGAGTAGCCATGGAGCAATGTAAGCCAGGGGAAGACCAGAAACAGGTAAAGGTACATTAAATGGGTATTATCAGCTTAGTCAGCTTAGAATATCTCAGAACCTGCCTACTTATTACTGCTTACAGCATGTTAATAAAAATATCAGTTCTCTTTGTCTTCATTCAGGAGCTAAAATGGGCCAGAGCAGACATAGAAATGCCCTGTAGTTATTTGGAAACAAGAGGGCATATCTCCCCCTCAAAAATTACATTTACAAATGGCACTCAATATTTGGCATAGAATTCAAGCTTAGAAAATGTATGGGTGAAGGTACAGACAATCCTTCCCTGGGAAGGATTTTCTAGTTCTGCACTTTTATGCCTAGCTCCCTGATGGCTGAACTACAGCAGTTGGGATAGCTTTGATATCTTGGGCAATCAAAAATAGAATAATCCCCCAAGAGTAGAAAGATTTGACAGGAGCAATATTAGAACCTGGGCCAAAGTTACAATTGCTTTCATGGTGGAGTGAAGAGACTAGGGAAATACCACAGAGAAATGTAACCAGGGGTATCAATATTTCTAAAGCCCAGTGGCTAGATGAACATCAATATACTGAGGTAGAGATGCAAATTGTATATGATGAAGAAGTCTTGGCATTACATCACATGGCAGCCTTAAGTGCTTGGAACAAGATTAAAGAAACAGGGAAAAGACTTGAACCATTTACTCAAGTCATACAAGGTACAAAAGAAAATGGTCACTGAGTTTTTAATAAAGCCTGACTTCAGCTGAGGCTAGATATCAGATCTGCTAGTTAGGAAGGCACTAATCGAATCTTTGGCATTTAAAAATACCAGCAATGAATGCAAAGAGGTGATCAGACTTTTAAGTGCATGCTCAGCACCTACTGATAAGTGGATTAGGAATACTATTGATATTGGATCTCATTCACAGAGAGGACTTTACTAGGAGAAACCATCACTAAAGATTTTGAGAACATCCAAACTCACAAATGTCACAAATTGTGGTAAACAATGTCATTTCAAAAGAAATGAAAAGGAAAACCATACAAATTCAAAACAAGAGTGGTCTTGTATATGCAAAAAATGTGGCAAAGGTTGACATTAGACCAGTGAATGTAGATCAACAATAGAAAATAGGGCAAGCCCTTATCAAAAGTGAATAGGGGGCCTATCAGAGACAACAAGAAAATGCTAAACATCAGAAATTCTATTCCACAAAAAACTTAAACACCAATGTTCTGAACTTAGACATTAACAACCCATATGTCAAGATGAGAGCAACTTCTATAGGTGAAACAGAAAGCATAGATATGGACAAAAAAAATTGCATATTCTGGTAAACACAAATAGATGATCAGAGGCCAAAACTATAGTTATTTAGAAATAATATTGAAACTGAAGTAATGGTTGACACTGGAGCTGATGGAGCTATATGGCTCTGAAATCTTGGCCCTCCAATTGACCTCTTCAAGAGATAGATATCCAATTTCAGGGAGTAGGAAATTTATTCCAGGTAAAACGAAATATCATATAGCTTGAATGTATAGGAGAAGAGAGTCAAATAGGAAAATTAAGGCCGTACATGGGTGATATAACCTTAAGCTTTCGGGGAAGGGAATTGATACCACGGTGGACACCACAGGTCTCTTCAACTTCTAGAGCAAGCCATAAAATACGTGATGTTCCTGAATTAAAATTTTTAAAATGTTATTAGCGACAGTTACAGACTATCCAGGGTGTCCGTAAACTGGATACAGCTGAGGCTGATTCAACTTTAGTTAGGGATGGTTGCTGCTTATAAAACATCAAAAGGCCTTACTACTGCTTTGTATTGAGCAATGGTCTATAACAAAGGAAAAATTACACGTGCTAGTCCAAGGTCAGGTGGAAGCTTAACATCCAGAAGAATCCACTAGATCTTGAAATCCTCCTGTATTTGTCATTAAAAAGAAATCTGGAGGTAGAGGATGTGGACAGATCTGAGATCAGTAACACAGTTATTGTGCCACTGGTTTCTTTACAGCCTGAATTTTCTTTGCCTTCCTTGTTATCTAAGCAATAGCCTAACATAGTAATTGAGTTAAAAGTTTGCTTTTTCACAATTCCTTAACAAGAACAAGATAGAGAAATATGTGTTTTTCTCAGCGTGTACATATTACTAACCACTCTATATCACCAAAAATATATTACTGGAGGGTCCTGCCACAAGGAACATTGAAAAGTCTTACCTTGTACCAATATTTTGTATACCAGGCATTGAAAACAATTCAGAAGCAATTTTATCAATCCATAATTTACCATTAAATGGATGATATATTGGTGGCTGATTCAAATGTATACACTTTAGGAAGAAATGGTTAATGAAGCTAGGAGAATTTTGCCTCATTAGGGACTAAAAATTGCTCCTCAAAATATAAAGAAGAGATTCTATTAATTGTGTAGGATATAAGACAAGTATGCATGAAATTAAATCATAAGAGGTATAATTCAGGAGAGAGCAATTAAGAACTCTTAATGATTTTCAAATTTTCTGGCAGATAATAACTAGCTACAGCCTACAACTGGTTTGACTACTCTAGAGCTCAGTAATTGATTCCAAAACTTACAAGGTGATAAATACTTGAGTAGTCCAAGATAATTATCATCTGAAGCTGAAAAGGAATTGGATCTGGTAGAAAAGAAACTACAAGATGTCATATAGATCATATTAATGTAAAGAAGGCCTATATTTTAGTTATCTTACCTTCTGCTCATTCTCCACAGGAATTCATATGTAGAGGAAAGATATCTTTGGATATTTTTAGCACTCAACCAGAGTAAAATATTAAAGATTTATGTAGAAATGCTTTTTAGCTAATTCTAAAAGGAAAATTGGCATTTCATCAATTAGTTTGACTAGATCCAATTATGATTGTGGTACTTTTTACTAATTCTGGGATTACATCATTATGGGCAGAAAATGAACATTGGCAATGAACTTTCAGTAACTTTTTGAGAGAAATTAACAACAAATACCCTAAAAGCAAGCAACTTCGGTTTATAAAACAACCTAAATGGATTCTCCTTTTTATAATGAAAGGGATACAAATTTCTGGAGCCCTTGAAATTTTTACTGATGTAGATAAATAACGAAATGCAGGATATAAGTCAGAAAATATAAATAAGGGTGATTGAAAGTCCTTATGATTCTTTTTTTTAAATCAATGTTATGTGAAATTGTTATGGTGTTAGAATTTTCAAGAATCTCTTCATACAGCAACTGAATCTCAGTAACTAGAAAGAATTATTTTGTGTATAGATACTGTTGAACTTGTTCAGGATGATTTTAAATTAACTTCATTGTTTATACAACTACAACTGAATAGAAATAAAAATGATCCATGTATATAACATGTACCGGATCCCAAATGGGTTTGCCAGACCCTCTAGCACAAGGTAATAATGAAATTTATCAGATATTGATAGGAAATATGCTAGAGGCTTCAGAATTTCATAAAACAACCCACCATGATAGGCAAAGATTTAAAGAAACAATTTTCTATCATTTGATAACAAGCCAAGGAAATTGTAAAGAAATGTCCTATTTATTGTTTTATATAACCAAACTCCATTACCTGTAGGGAGAAACCCTGAAGGTATGCATAGAAATGAAATTTGGCAGATAGATTTGTTTCATTTTGCAGAATTTGGTAAACTGAAATTTGGGCACCATAATATAGATATATATTCAAGATTTCAATGGGTAACCACTCTAACTTATGAAAAGTCTAATTCTGTTATAGCATATTAAATAGAAGTTTTGGCCATTGTCGGAATACATTTACCAACTAAGACTGACAATCATATGTCTCTAGTAAAATGAAGCAGATTTTGAGTATTATAATTTAAAACATGTTGCAGGCATACCACAAAATCCTACAGGAAAAGCAATGTGGAGAGATCAAATTGTACTTTAAAAGAGATGTTTAACTAACAAAAACAACTAACAAAGATCCTCAGAGATAGATATATAATTCTTTACTAACTTTACATTTTAAATGCCAATTAATAAAAAACTACAGCTGCAAAGAGACATTGGATTATGAATATAATTGTAGAACTAAACCAGCCTGTTTATATTAAAAATGCCCTAGTCTCTGAATGGAAAGCAGGGAATTTATTATGCTGTGGATGAGATTATGCTTATATTTCCACGGGAAAATAAAAACTATGAATTCTTTCTAAAACGATGAAAATCCGATTGGATACAGGAAGACTCCTGAAGATCTTGACTGCAGATAGGTAGACGGATATCAAGAAGACTAAGAGAGGTAATGTATGTATTGATCCTTCTATATGGGAACATCTCTGAAACTGATTGAGAAATGAATATCTATTTGTAGTCAATAAATCTTGTCAGCTACAAAGTCCTCAGGACTTATGCCATTCTTTTGATTGGTTGAGAGAGAACACTTTTATTGTGGGTTGGTTGTAGTTCTAACAAACTTATAAGAATCAAAGATACCTCTCACCTGCTCAGACAAAGAGTAAAGAATCATCATTGACTGATATGACCCATTTAGAATAATTAAGTAATACAAGTTAATAGCTAATCAAACCCATGGTCACATTAGATATTAGATTAGTGTATTACAAATTATGCTTCTTAGGTTGAATAGATAGTAAAAAGCTAATAAAACGTTTGCTTAGTCAGATATACAGTGTATAGTTTGTCGTCAGAAACCTTAGAGACTTGTTCAATATGGCAGATGAAGATGTTTTATCAATTTTAGACCCTTTCTTGGACAATGAGACAGGTCTGCTTTGGAAGCATCCTATTTCTACTTCAAAGAAGATGATGAGCATCAGAAAACCTCCTTATGGAGTTTGCTTCAAATGAGACAAGCTGGCACTGGGAAGAAAAACTGCCCTTGCTTTAACTGCAGACAGAATCCTTTCCAAAATTGACATATCTTTTCACAGGGAAGTCTCCTGATAATCTTTCCAAGGATAAGCTCGTCATACTTTATGCCCCACAAAAATCTGTCAAATATTCTGGACCAGAAAACTGAAGATAAATGCTTCAAAGATTCTGGGAAACTTTTCATGAAACCAACTTTATCATTTCTATAGTTTTTGAAGCTGCTTGACTTCACTTCCTAAATATTCAAGTAATGTTAATACTTTCTCAGGTTTTTCATGCGGTTGAAGACAATATATAGTTTCACAATTCAGTTGTTTAGTAATTAAAAAGATGATTTATATTTAAGAAGATATTTGTCAGTTAGTGCAACAAATTATGATAGAAAATGATTTAGGTACAGAACTTTGAACTCACCAAGATAGGATAAATAGTAGAGTGCTTTATCCAAAGTTGCCAAATTCAGATGGACTTGACATTGTAAATGTAACTCCTATCTAGTTTTCATAATTGTTCTTACTATATGTCATTTTTTTAAATAAGAAAAAGAGCCTTTGCATTTAGACAAAAAGGCAGAAATATTGGGGGCTTGTCTGGTGCTGATGTCTATTCAAAGGCTAAATATTAACCCCCCCCCCAAATCTGGTTTCAGTACCATGAGCACATTCTCATATACACCAAATGATGTATAAACTTTTCTTGCCAATATTCTCTAACTGGTTAAGTAGTCACTACAGCCAATTACTGGGGAGATTAGAGGTAGTCAGGGTGTTGGTCATAGAGCTTGGGGGTCACCATAAGATAAAAGGAGAATGGGAGAGGAGATAGAGAAAAGACAGGTGGCTTAGTTAAGGTGACACTGGTGTAATAAGACACCATGATCAAGGCAACTCTTATAAAGGCACACATTTAATTAGGGCTAGCTTACAGTTTCCAAGGTTCTGTCTATTATCATGTCCTGAAGACAGACATCCTGAAGACAGACATGCAGCTGGGGAAGCCAACAGTGCTATGTCTTGATCTTAAGCCATCTTCCACAGGCAACCACAGGAGGGTCTCCTCTACCCTTAAGGTGGAGCTTAAGAAAAGGACCTCAAAGTCCACTTCCACAGTGATGTTCTATCTCCAACAAGGCTACATCTACTTCAATGAGGCCATACCTTCTAATAGTGCCACTTTCTATGGGCAAAGGATACTCAAGACACTCCAACAGGAGAACAGGAGGTCTCCATTAGACAGATGGATCAAGAGCATGTGGTCAAGAGAACTGCACCTGAAAACAGACTGGTATAACAACACCACGCCAGGCAAGACTCAAACAGCAAGTAATTGGGGAGCCCAGTTGAGAAATTGCCCATCTACCATAGAAAATAGATTAGGTATAATTGCCCAGTAATTGTGCTAAAGCAGATTACGTCAATCAATAGGATCAAGTCCCAATTATTGGAGGGCTGGCTAAGTCATAACTAAAAATTAATAAAATTATTGAGCAATACAACAGAATTCCACTGAAAGGGTTGCCTGCTAATGAACAGAAACAGCTTAGAGACATGTGTCCAGGGTCATCATCCAATGGCTATTATAAGTGAGGTTCAAGGGACCAGGTTCCATATCAAGCTGCTAGTAGGACACAGAAGTTTCACATACATTATGATTATTCAGCAGGCCTAAACCATTCAGTCAGATCTGATGCTAATCTTTGCCCATGATCAGGATCTAGTCTCTGCTGTCTCTTTAGAAATTATCCTTGTTTATTCTCTCATATTCTTTGGAAAGCATACAATTCCATGCTCTTATACATGCAGAATATATTTTGATTCAGTAATTAAATCTGAGAATGTTAAATTGTTAGACTTTTGTTCCCTTTTAAAAAGAGATTTTTGTGTTTTCTTTTTTTCGAGTAAATTTGCATGTATCTCAGTCTTTCATTTCCATTAAAAATTTAATTGACATGTAGAAATCATAAATATTTATAGGACATAGAATTCCATTTGAGTTCATATGTACAATATACAATGAGCAGATCACAGAAACTGAATTATCCACCACCTTACACATCTATCATTTCTTTGTTTGAGAAAATATTCAACTTCTCTTTCCTAAGTATAAAATTAACTTTTTTTTACAACCACAGTTGTCTTAATGTGAAACAGAACACTGACATTCAACTGGAGGGAGAAAGTTGAATGGAAAAAGTGATGTGATTCCTTTTAAATTAAAAGAATCTTAAAAGATAAAATAAATAATATGAAAGAAAGAAGAAAAGTGGAAAAGAGCCATCCCATCTGTCTTGTATACTAAGGTGCTCACCAACCATCTCCTCCCATCCTCTTCCTTTTATCTATGGGCACTGTTAATCACCACTCTTTGAAATCCACTCACCTTTCA
Organism: Mus pahari; assembly: GCF_900095145.1. Taxonomy (NCBI): domain Eukaryota; kingdom Metazoa; phylum Chordata; class Mammalia; order Rodentia; family Muridae; genus Mus; species Mus pahari. The sequence continues at coordinate 28,800,702 of NC_034611.1, read as the reverse complement.
TATTTAAGTGGGAACAGGAAGTGTTTGTCTTGCTATGCTTATCTTACATGATATAGTGTTCTCTGGTTCTAGCCAAATGGCTATACATGGCAGAACTTTATTATTTTCTAAACTGAATAATATTCCATTTTGTGTATATCCCCTGGTTCCTTTTCCTATTTATTAACACATAAGCACTGAACTCCATATATTTAAAGTGTTGTTTTACAAACCTTAACTAGTGTAGATCACAACCATACTTTCTCTGAGCATGAGGCCACCTTTCTACTACTAATGATTCCTCCATCCTAACCATAGAAACATGGCCATTGTTTACCACCCTTTAAATTTGTGACAATGCTTCTTATATTATAAGTGCTTTTCATTCTTAGTCTTTGGCCAACCTGGACCAATAAACTCAGGGATTTGGAATATTAATGGAATAATTCATAAAATTCAATAAAAAGTATGCCACCCACTTTTGTAATATTACTAGTGTCATAAGGTTCTATTGATGGAACACCTCGACCAAAATAACAGGAAGAGGAAGGATTTTATTAGGTTTATACTTCCACATCACAATTCATTATCAAAGGAAGTCAGGTCAGACACTCAAGCAGAGCAGGAACCTGGAGACAAGAGCTGATATATGAGGTATAGAAGAAAGCTGCTTATTTGCTTGTTCCTCATGGCTTGCTATCTACACTTTGGCCTTCCTTCTTGAGTTTCACGAGTTTTGCAAATTGTATCTTGGGAACTCTAAGTTTCTAGGATAATATCCACTTATCTGCAAGTGCATATGATTAGGTTAACTCACTCAGGATGATACACTCCAGATCCATGCATTTGCCTAAGAATTTCATAAATTCATTGTTTTTAATAGCTTGTGTAAATGTACCACATTTTCTGTATCCATTATTCTGTTGAGGGACATNTGGGTTTTTTCCTGCTTCTGGCTATTATAAATAAGGCTGCTATGAACATAGTGGAGCATGTGTCCTTATTAGAAGTTGGACTGTCTTCTGGGTATGTGCCCAGGAGAGGTATTGCTGGATCTTCTGGTAGTACTATGTCCAATTTTCTGAGGAACCACCAAACTGATTTCCAGAGTGGTTGAACCAGCTTACAATCCCATCAGCAATGGAGAAGTGTGCCTCTTTCTCCACAACCTCGCCAGCATTTGCTGTTACCTGAGTTTTTGTTCTGAGCCATTCTGACTGGTATGAGGTGAAATCTCAGGGTTGTTTTGATGTTCCCTGATGATTAAGGATATTGAATATTTTTTCAGGTGCTTCTCAGCCATTTGGTATTCCTCAGTTGAGAATTCTTTGTTTAGCTCTGTATCCCATTTTTAATGAGGATATTTGGTTTTCTGGAATCCAATTTCTTGATATTAGTCCACTATCGGATTTTGGATTGATAAAGATCTTTTCCCAATCTGTTTGTGTCCTTTTTGTATTATTGACAGTGTCCTTTGCCTTATAGAAACTTTGCAATTTTATGAAGTCCCATTTGTCGGTTCTTAATTTTACAGCATGAGCCATTGGTGTTCTGTTCAGGAATTTTCCTCTGTGCCCATATCTTTGAGGGTCTTCCCCACTTTCTCCTCTATAAATTTCAGTGTCTCTGGTTTTATGTGGAGTTCCTTGATTCACTTAGACTTGAGCTTTGTACAAGGAGATAAGAATGGATCAGTATCCATTCTTCTACATGATAGCAGCCAGTTGAGCCAGCATCATTTGTTGAAAATACTGTCTTTTTTCTACTGGATGGTTTTAGCTCCTTTGTCAAAGATCAAGTGACCATAGGTGTTTGGGTTTATTTCTGGGTCTTCAATTCTATTCCATTGATCTACCTGTCTGTCTCTGTACCAGTACCATGCAGTTTTTATCACAATTGCTCTGTAGTACAGCTTAAGGTCAGGCATGGTGATTCCACCAGAGGTTCTTTTATTGTTGAGAATAGTTTTTGTTATCCTAGGTATTTTGTTATTCCATATGAATCTGTAAATTTCCCTCTTTAACTCTGTGAAGAATCGAGTTAGAATTTTGATGGGGATTGCATTGAATCTATAGATTGCTTTCGGCAAGATAGCCATTTTTACTATATTAATCCTACCAATCCATGAGCATGGAAGATCTTTCCATCTTCTGAGATCTTCTACAGAGTGCCGCACCTGGGGATCCATCCCATATACAACCAGCAAACCCAGACACTATTGCATATGCCAGAAAGATTTTGCTGACAGGGCCCTGACATAGCTCTCTCTTGAGTGTCTATGCCAATGTCTGGCAAATACAGACTTGGATGCTCACAGTCATCTACTGGATGGAACACAGGGTCCCCAGTGAAGGAGCTAGAGAAAGTACCTAAGGAACTGAAGGGGTCTTTAGCCCTATAGGAGAAACAATAATTGAACTAACCAGCACCTCCAGAGCTCGTATCTCTAACTCCATATGTAGCAGAGGATGGCCTAGTCAGCCATCAATGGTAGGAGATGCCCTTGGTCTTGCGAAGATTCTAGATCCCAGTATAGGGGAATGCTAGGGCTAGGAAGTGGGCGTGGTTGGTTGGGGAGAATGGGAAGCAGGGAGGGTATAGGGTATTTTTTTGGAGAGATAACTAGGAAAAGGGATAACATTTAAAATGTAAATGTAAATGAAGAAAACATCTAGTAAAAAAATTAATAAAAAGGAATGAAGTGGAGAAAAATATCAAATTTAGAAAAGATTTGTAAAAATTAAAATAAAAAGAAAAATCATTCAAAACAAGCATGAATTGGATTTTTTCATGTGGCTCTACTTAGTGGAGCCATGGAGAAGACCTTCACGTACAGAGCCACAGTCTAATCTCCAGTAGTAGGGCCTCTCTGTGTTCCAGGCCATGACCAAGACAAGCCCAAGCTTCAAGCCCCACAGCCAAGGACCCCCCCCTCAGGACCACCCAGAGCTCCCCTCCCCCTCCTTGCCCCAGGCCAGTTTCAGCCCAAGGCCCCCCTCCATTCTCAGGTCTTCAGTGGCTTACAGAGGAGCCTTGATGTCCAAGAGCCTGAGATTCCCCAAGCTAGCTCTAGTGGTCCTATTATTCTTCCCCAACTCCCAGAGCAGTGTCCTGAGACTTTCCTATGTCCCAACATCTGCCCTGTGACAGCGTGGGGAAAGCACGGTCAACTTCCCATGCCCCTCTTCCCCAGAGTGGCTGAGCTCTGTGTGGGAGCAGATGTGGGAACCATAACCCTACAATCTTGCTGGATGTCAGCATGTAGAAGAATGCAAATAGTTCCATAGCTGTAACTCTGCACAAGACTCAAAGACCTCAACATATAACTTATACTGAACCCAAGAGAAGAAAAAGTGGGGCACAGGAGAAAATTTCCTAAAGAGAACACCAACACCACAGGTACTAAGATCAACAATTAATAAATGGGACTCCATGATACTGAAAAGCTTCTGTAAGGCACAGGACACCGTCAATGGGACAAAATGACAGTCTATAGAATGGGGAAAGATATTCACCAACCCCAAATCTGACCAACAGCTGATATTCAAAATATATAAAACACTCAAGAAACCAGATATCAACAACATAAGTAACCTAAATAAAGAATGGGTTATAAATGGAAAGAGAATTCTCAATAGAGGACTCTCTAATGACTGAGAAGCACTTAAAGAAATGTTTGATTTCCTTAGCCATCAGGAAAATGCAAATCAAAATGACTTTGAGATTATATTTTGAGAATGGCTAAGATTAAAAACTCAAGTGACGGCTCATGGAGGATGTGGAACAAATTGAACACTCCTCCTTTGCTGATGGTAATGCAAACTTGTACCATTGATTTGGAATCAATTTGGTGACTTCTCAGAGAATTTGGAATAGATTTATCAGCTATACCACTCCTGGGCATATTCTCAAAGATTGTTCCACCATCTTATAAGGAAACTTGCTCAACTATCTTCATAGCAGCTTTACTCATAATAGCCAGAAACTGGACAAAAAACAAAAACAAAAACAAAACAAAACAACAACAACAACAACAACAAACCTAGATGTCCCTCAACTGAAGAATCAATTAAGAAAATATGGTACACTTTCACAATGAAGTATAACTCCACTATTAAAAAAAATAACAGCATGATATTTGCAGGCAAATGGAGTAGATCATCCTGAGTGAAGTAATTCATACCCAGAAAGGCAAATATGATATATACTCACTTATAAGTAGATATTAGCCATAAAGTAAAGGATATACATGCTACAAAACCATGAACCCAAAGAGGCTAAGTAGCAAGGAGAGCTCAAGAGGGGTTTATTTGAATATCCTTGAGAAGAGAAAACTAAATAGACATCAAGGCTGGAAGAGGGAGAAAGACTGGATGGAGGAGAGGGCAATGGGAACAGAACTGAACAGGTGGTGGGAGAATAGAGAAAATACTGGGAGAGAAAAATGGAATGGGGTCATATGTGGGACATCATTCCTAGGACCCCAGGAATAGAGGAAGGTGTTCCTGATTAAGATTTCTAGTAATGGCAATACAAGGCCTGAACTGGCCATATTCTATAACCAGGCAAGACTTCCCATGTAGGAACTGGGACACCAATCAAGCCACAAATCCTTTGATCTACAATTTATCCTGCCTACAAGATATGCTGGGGTAAGGGCAGTGCAGAATTTGTGGGGGTGGCCAACTAATTGGGTGTTCCAGCTTGAGATCCATGTCATGAGAGGAACCCCACTACAGACACTGCCTGAAGAGCCAGAAGCTGGATAGCCCAGAAACCCAATATAGAACCAAACATGAAAGGCAAGAAAAAAAAAAGCCAGTGAAATGATTCCTAATGATAGTCTGGTGTACTCACGGACTGGCATTCTGCCCAATTGTCATTAGAGAGGTTTCACTCAGTAATTGATGGAAACAGATTCAGAGACCCACATCCAACCAAACATTAGGCTGAGGTTGGGAAACCCAGTAGAACAATGAGAGAAAGGATGGTTGGAGCCAGAAGAGTCAAAGACACCATAAGAAAACCCACAGAGTCAACCAAACTGAGCTCATAAGGGCTCATGATGACTGAACTGCCAACAAGGGCTTTTTGGTCATATGTTATAGCTCTATAGCTTGATCTTCTCGTAAGACTCCTAACAATGGAAGCAAGAGCTGTCTCTGACTCTGTCGCCTGCCTAATAATGGGGGAGTTGACTAGTGTCACTGCAACTTGATATCCCAGGGCTGGTTGAGATCCATCAAGTCTGGTCCTTTTCTTGGGAGAAAAGGAAGAAGAATTTATGGAATGAGAAGAACTGGGGAGAGAGGAAGGAGGAGAAACTGCAGTGTAAAAATAAATAAAGTTTAAAGAAATAAAAAGAAAGTAAGCACTTTTCCAAGTTAAGATGCCTACTGCTTTATACATACCACCTAGTGCCTGCACTGATTATACATGAGTATAATCAGTCACAGTTTATGCTGAAACATGGGGTTTTCCATCTCTCTCTTCCTCTTAACCTCTTCTCTCTATAATATTTGAACACATTATTTTAGTTAGAGTATGAAAATTACCTGAGAGATATACAATTTCAACAACTTCATCTTACACATGTGGACATTGGAGAAAATGAAATTTTAATTCCCCACTGTCTTTGCACCTACTAGCACACATTGGTTGATTAAGAAGGAAGAACCAGAGAGCTCTCAGAACTCCAGTCATGAACTTCCAGAGTGCTCAGTGAGTTCTTCTGTTTAGAAACATCAGCACAGTGCTGCTGTAGGTGAAAGAACTTGGTGCATTTCCTCCCTCTTCCCTTCTTGCTCTGATTTCTCCTCCTGAAACTCAATGCCAGTTATAGTGTTGCTCCCCAGTTCCCTTAGAGCTCAGCATCACTGCAATTGCGGGCATAGAGCACTTGGCATCAAATACCACCCATTGCTTTCATCTTGGCTGAGCTGGCCTGTACTCTTAGTACTCTTAGTAAATCCTAACAAGCACTTCCTGAAGAGACTGTTTCTAAAAGTCAGCATGGACACTCTGCTGATCTGAGGATGCTGACAAAAATTCACTTAAGTATCTGGCAGATGCCAAAGCACTAGGACTAAACCCTCCCATATTTGTCATATTTTACTCTGAAACACATATGAAGATATTGTTCATAGTAGTGGTGTATTTTAAAGCAGAAGGACTCAGAATTTAAAGAAACGAGTTCATTGTCCATTACAGGGCTGAGTAGCTAAGGTCCATGTTTAGTGGCTAGATCAGGTTGTCACTAGAGACATATTTATTAGCCACTTGTATAAATGCTGTCTCCATTTATAAGGACACTGGCCGCTTGGTCACTACATTCTGCTGTCTGAATGGTTGACAACTAAGTTTTTAACTAAAAACTTATACAGAAAATAGGCATTTGAGTATTTGAAGTGACAGTTTAGATTGTTATTTCCATAATCCCTGAAGTCCCTGGAATAAATATACTATGACATATTTCCTTCGAAATATCTGTTTAATTGCATCTTACAAATTTTTCTTTCCATGTTTGAAAGGTTATTGGTCAGTTCCTAGTCAAAGAGCACCTCTGTGTACAGATTTCTCTATAAGTTACTGTTTCCTAACCTTATTATTCTACCATGTGTTACCCACATGGTAGAAAGTCTTCAATCTTCAGTTTCATATACACATTGGACCTCAATGTGTCTTGGTTCCTACACACACTGCATGGAATCGACTTTAGTTTAAATACAGCTCCAGTATGGCCTCTGGGTATATACAGGTTCACTCCTGAGTATGGTGCTGTGGTAAAGTGGTACATGATTAAGGGGTGGGGCCTAGTGGAATGCACTCAGACACTGGGGTGTTCCTTCAGCTGGGATTAATACTGATTTTCTGAGAGAGTAAAATATTGCTTTATACATACGTTATTCAGCAACAATGGTGCATTTTAAAATGGTAACATACACTTGGGAGAAAAGCAAGTGTCTCAGTGTTTTCAAATTTCTAGCATAAGATTTTGAGAATCAAGGATCATAAGCAGTTCTATCATGTGGCAAATTCTCAGGCACTTCTGCCGTGTTCCACGAAAGCCCTCACTATAGGACAACAGTGAGCAACTGTTGTTCTTCCTGCCTCCCATCATCTGGCTTTATAAAGCTTTAGACACATTAGGGTGTTTGGGTGGTCCTGCTGCTTTATGTAAATTACACTTGGATTTTAAGAACTGTTGGTAGTACATTTGCTATATTCAACAGTCTACTACATGAAGAAAGGTATTATTCTATTCTTTCCATGAAAAAATAGACTCATTTATAAAAAGAGACCATTTTGAAATAGTATTTCTTCAGTTTTATAAAACAACTTTGTATTTCTTATAGTTATTGATTATGTTTTTCTCTGAGTCACTCTGTCACAGGTACATAAATACCAACACAATATTGTTTTTATGTTCTGAATTTTATTCCATTCTGATTTAGTAAAGTGTTCCAATAATTCTTTTTCTGCACAATGCATTCTTTATGTGATGAATATACTCATTTTGATCTTATTGTTCCATCTTCAGTGTGATTAACTATGACAACAGAGCATTCTGTATTTCTAAAAAAACAATCATGAATTATCAAATTTACCTGGAAAATGTTGCCAGATTTATTCTTATGTGTTCTAAGGAAAGAATATGAAGACTACAGCAATGAAAAGAGAAACTATAAAATACATATTTGAAAACCACTAGGAAGAATTGAGAAGCTCCATAAAATAATGTTGTTATGTTATATTATGTTATGTTATGTTACATACATATACACACATACATGTTATACTATGATATTTGTGAAGATGAAGTTTAAGGAGTAGGATGAATAATAAAACTCCCAAATTGAAATTTTAATAATTTCCCATTATTATTTAATTTGGAACAATGAAAGTGTTCTGTTTTCCAAAAAATAAAGAGTAAATATGAAAAATACAAGTTATTTAATATTCTTGATTAAGGAAATTCTTTTTTTTTGTAAACTACTGCTCAAAAGAGCATTGGAGATTTCTATTTTTGTTGTGTTTTCTCCTTTATAGTTATGTGGAGATATATGCATTTGTCCTACATAGTCACTTGAACAGATGATTATTCTAATTTACCTCATAGGTTCTGAGTGCCACTTTTTAAACAACAAGATCCATCAGCTTCCTCACTGCATGGCAAAAGAATTGTGTAAAACACACTCAAGATCTTAAGGAGCCAACAGTACTTTTCACTCCCTTTTTAAAAAATTTACGTTTCAAATGCTATCCCCTTTCTTGGTTTCCTCTCTGCAAACTCCCCCTTACCCTGCTTCTATGAGGGTCCTCCCCCTCGCACCTAACCACTTCCTCCTCACTGCCCTAGCATTCCTCTATACTGTGCCTTCTCAGGACCAAGGGCCTCCCCTCTCGTTGATTGCAGGTAAGACCCCTTCAGCTCCTTCAGTCCTTCCCCTAGCTCCTCCATTGGGCCTCCGCATCTGTATTGGTCAGGATCTGGCAGAGACTCTCAGGAGACAGCTGTGTCAGGCTTCTGTCAGCAAGTACTTCTTGGCATCAACAATATGTCTGGGTTTGGTGTTTGCATGTGTGATTGATCCCCAGGTGGGGCAGTCTCTGGATGGCCTTTTCTTCAGTCCCTGCTCCACTTTTTGTCACTGCATTTCCTTTAGACAGGAGCAATTCTGGGTTATAATTTTGGAGATGGGTAGGTGGCCCCATCCCTCAACCAGAGGACCATGCCTAATCTCTAGATACAGTCTCAACAGGTTCTCCCTCCCATTTGTGGGTTATTTCAGACATTGTTATACCCTTGGGATCCCATGAGTTTCTTGTTTTCCTCACATCTGGGACTATCTGGTTGCTACCCCTAGTTCCCCATCCCCCATTGGTACATACCTTTGTTCAATTTTCTGGCCCTTTGTACAGTCCCTCCATCTCCTCCTATGCCTGTTTCTGCCTCTCTTTTTCCCCTTCCCCTCTTCTCTTCCTCCCAAGTCCCTCCCACCCTCTAATTCTCTTGATTATTTTGTTCCCCCTTCTAAGTAGGACTGAATCATCCACTCTTTGGTCTTCCTTACTCTTGAGCTTCATGTGGTCCCTGAGTTTTATTGTGGATATTCCATGCTCTTTGGCTAATACCCACTTATCAGTGAGTTTATGCCATGTTTTGTCTTTGTGTCTGAGTTACCTCCCTCAGGATGATATTTTCTAGATATATCCATTTGCCTGTGAATTTCATGTAGTCATTGTTTTTAACAGCTGTGTAGTATTCCATTGTGTAAATGTACCACATTTTCTATATCTATTCCTGTGTTGAGGGACATCTGGGTTTGTTTGTTGTCGTTACTATTGTTTTGTTTTGTTTTGTTTTCAGCTTCTGGCTATTATAAATAAGGCTGCTATGAACATAGTGGAGCATGTGTCCTTATTACATGTTGGAGCATCTTCTGGATATATGCTCAGGAGTGGTATAGCTTTCTGAGGAACCGCCAAACTGATTTCCAGAGTGGTTGTGCCAGCTTGCAATCCTAACAATGGAGGAGTGTTCCTCTTTCTTCACATCCTCACCGACATCTGATATCACTTGAGTTGTTGATCTTAGCCATTCTGAGTAGTGTGAGGTGGAATCCCAGGGTTATTTTGATGTGCATTTCCTTGATGCCTAAGGATGTTGCACATTTCTTTAGGTGCTTACCGTTCATTCCAGTTTCCTCAAGTGAGAAATCTATGTTTAGCTCTGTTCCCCATTTTTTAATAGGGTTATTTGGTGGTGTGACTCTAACCAAACAAGTGAAAGATCTGTATGACAAGAACCTCAAGTCTCTGAAAAAAGAAATTGAAGAAGACCTTAAAAGATAGAAAGATCTCCCGTGCTCATGGATTGGCAGGATTAATATGGTAACAATGGCCACCTTGCCAAAAGCAATCTACAGATTCAATGCAATCTCAATCAAAATCCCAACTCAATTCTTCACAGAGTTAGAAAAAGCAATTCTCGAATTCATTTGGAATAACAAAAAACTCGGGATAATGAAAAATTTGCTGAACAATAAAATAACTCCTGGGGGAATCAGAATCTCTGACCTCAAGTTTTACTACAGAACAATTGTGATAAAAACTGCATGGTACTCGTACAGTGACAGACAGGTAGACCAATGGAATAGAACTGAAGACCCAGAAATGAACCCATACACCTATGGTCACTTGATCTTTGACAAAGGAACTAAAACCATCTAGTGGAAAAAAAAAGAGCATTTTAAACAAATGGTGCTGGTTCAACTGGCAGTCAACATGTAGAAGAATTCAAATCAATCCATTCTTAACTCCTTGTAAAAAGCTCAAGTCGAAGTGGATAAAGATCTGCCATATAAAACCAGATACACTGAGTCTCATAGAAGAGAAAGTGGAGAAAAGCCCTGAATGCCTGGGCACAGGAGAAAAATTTCTGAACAGAACACCAATGGCCTATGCTCTAAGGTCAACAATTTGACAAATGAGACCTCATAAAATTGCAAAGCTTCTGTAAGGCAAAGGACACTGTCAATAGGACAAAACAGTAACCAACAGATTGGGAAAAGATCTTTACCAATCCTACATCTGATAGAGGACTAATATCCAGTATATACACAAAGAACTCAAGAAGTTAGACTCCAGAGACCCACTTGTCACTCCTTTTTAAACTGTAGTGCATTCGTCCTGGTCCTTAGCCCAACCTGCATCTTCAGCACACCTGTGGTTTACGTTCTCTGTATTGGATGGAAATCACAGCCTTCACCTTGAATTACGCTGCCCCCCCCCCTTTTTATGGTTGGAGATTGCAGTCACATGATACCGCCATCTATAAGCTCTCTTAACTGAATCAGGAGAAATGTTCATTAAATACACATTTTAAGCTTAGAAATCACAATTATGTCCAGAAGGTTCTAAACTTCACTCATGTATCTATAATGCCTAGGTTGTTTTGTGGGAAAAACTTTGGCCATGGCACTTGGTAAACTGTGCCACTCTGTCCTGTCTACCATGTCTGTGTGTCCTCATGTTCAGAGTAAGAGTGGGTATCATGTCTGTCTCTGCCCATATTGCTTCTGAAATTTCTAAGATAGTGCTGAAATCTAAAACATAGTTTTGTTTTTAAAAAATATTTATTTATTTACTTATTGTTTTAACTCTCCAAAAACTGCAACTGCTGCTCCAGTGGGTGGCTCAGTAGGCAAGGGTGTTTGCCACCAAACCCAATGACCCAAGCTCCATTTCAGGACCTATGTGGTGGAAAAGCAGAACTGACTACAAATTATTCTCTGACCTCCCACATGTTTGTGAATACATACATACACATACATTCACATACACATACACACAGTTGCATATGCATCTGCATACATCTGCACATATACACATACACAAATGTGCATAAACACACACACACACTTGCCCTCACACACACATGCACACAGGTACACACATGCACAAAGACACCATACACACACACACACACACACACANACACACACACACACACACACACACACACACACACACACACACACACACATGCACTCACATATTCACACACAGAGATAATAAAGAAACTAAAGTAAATGTAAAAAGGTTTAAATGGCACTCCATTTCCTTTCCCTTCCCTTTTACAATGAAATCTCTGGTCCTCACTTCCTGTATCTTTCTGCATCTATAGCCTAATTGGCTTTTATCTGACAGTCAATATCTGAGTCTCAGAAACAGTATGTGCCTTACTTTGCCCCCTATTATAATTACTGCTTTTCAAACAACATTCTAACACTCTGAGAAACATAATACCTGTTCAGAAAACAACACAACACAAACAAAAAAGAGCAGATAAGATTGTTCATAAAAAGGCATGGGCTAATGCTACATTGGACTGTATTTAAAAACTGAATTCCAATAGTTTCTGATACAGAAGTGACTTCTCAATACATTAAGCTAAATTAATACTCCCATATACAAAATGTCAATATTTTGTCCTAACCCTTTCTTCCCCCTAGTTGCTTTTGGTCGTGGTATTTATCATAACAAAAGTAACTTAACTAGAACTCTCTGAATCAAGAATTCTGTTAGATAATAAAATGATAGTATTTCTGATAAAGTTCTCAATGGTTGTGACTTTAGTACAACTTAAAAGAACTATAGAAGAACAAAAGGAAATTAGCAAGATTTTCTCTGACATTGAATGGTGCTCTACAAAACATATAAAAATATTCACCACCTCTACCACATTTGGAAATAACAGGCACTGTAATTACAAGTCAAACTGAGGTCAAACTGGAAGCAAAGGGTCAAAGAATTCAAGATGTCTCTCTGATTACCATGAGTCACTTTTAAGAAAACTACCATGAGAAAATAGGCAGACAGGGAGAACAGTAGGTGAAGTCAAAGCAGAGTTTACTGTAAGGGAATTTCAAAGCCTTCAAGCCCAGAGCTCCCAGAATACTATAAGAAGCCAGGAGGAAGGAAGCTCCCAATTTCAGTAAAAGCATTACACTGTCTACCCTCATCCTCCATTCCCTACCCCCCCCAATTCTCCCTTTCCCCCCAAATTCCACCACCACTGTCCCATCCCACCATAGTCCAGTGTAGTCAGTTCTTGGATTCTTTCAGGGCAGAATGCATCTGGTAATTTCTGAGCTGATTAAACAAAGAGGATATTTTTAACTAACTGACAATTATGGATGCTTGATAGCTACCTTCCAGCACAGCATTCATTTTCACCTTAGAGAACTCCCGACTCTGTCTTAACTAATTTTCTATTGCTATGGTAAACCACTATGACCAAAAACAACTTGGGGAAGAAAGGGTTTACTTTGGTGATACTTGCACATCACAGTCCATCATTGAATGAAGTTGGTGTGAGTACTAAAGGCAGGAATATGGAGGCAAGAATCTGAAGCAGAAGTGATGGAGGAGTGCTGCTTACTGTCTTGCTCTTCTTGGCTTTCTCAGCCACAGTAGGCTCAGACTTTTCTGCATCAATCATAAATCGAGAAAAATGCCCTGTAGACCAGTCAGTTGGGGGCATTTTCTTAGTTGAGGTTTTCTCGTCCAAATGACTCCATCTCTGCCTAGTTGACAATAAGCTAACCAGAATACTCTTCCAAATGACTCCATCTCTGCCTAGTTGACAATAAGCTAACCAGAATACTCCTCTTCCTGAGGATTAGTTACTATTTCAGAGAAAGGAAATTAAATGACCACAAGTTTAAAATTCATGCAGATTCACTTTTTTTTTAATCCTCTAACTTCTAAATATTAAACTAAGAGAAGTAGACCTAAATTGAGTGAGAAGGAGGAGGAGGTGGTGGTGGTATATCTGAGAACGTAATTAAGAAATTACAACTCAGTTGGCACAGAACTTTGAGCCTCCTGCCTGGGCTTCAGTGGTCTCTCTATATAGTTTGATGCTGATAATAGGCAAGTGAAGCATTAGTTAAGATGTACTAAAGCTTCAGGAAGCAGAGGAGAAAAATACCCGTAATAAACTTCTGTTAGAGTCTCAGCAGTTTTTGATTATTTGTCAACTTTAAAGCTAAATCTCTTGGGAAATATTAGGAGTTGCTTAACCAGCATTTTTGTGCACCCTATATAGGAATTATTCCAAAACGTCCTGCTCTGCTTACTTGTAATGCACATCTTCTTGGTAAACAACCATGGATACTTGCCCAAAAAATAAACACCAGTCTGGATTCTAAAGTAACTAAGTTATTTTTATGAGAAAAATGTTATCCCTACAAAGTAAAATAGGAAGCCTTGTGAAGCCAGTTTGAGATATTATTAATTATTCTTTTCCTCAAAGGACAGAAACAAAATTTTTGGCTCTTGGAGACTATTTGAAAGTGATGCTCAAATATACTTAATTTTCAAGAATAATGACTAACTCCAAATTCATGAGATTAATTGAGAAGGCAGTATTACCATGAGAAAGTATGATACATTTTCTGGGAAAGTTGTAGGAATTTTTATATGCAGTCCTATGATATAAAGAACAGTTTTAGGTGATAAAAATTGAAAATACAAATCATGTTCAGTCCCAGACTTTTTCTTAAAATTATACAGCTTTAAAGTTGATAAAATAATATAATATATATGTCATATTTATATTTGTTATTTGTTTTATTATTGAATATTCATATTGTCATATAACTGACCTATATATTATAACATGTAGATTGACAAGAAAATACAAATTATTAAGAGAACTAAAAATAAGCTAGGCTATAATCAGTTGAAGAGCCATGGTTTATAGTGGGTGCTCAGAACCCTGAGTTGAATCCTCACCCCTACCCTTTCCATAAAATAAAAAGTAAGCTGGATCTGTACATGGTGAAAGAGGCATGGCTTATTGTGTTAAAAACCCTGGGTTCAATCCTCCTGCCCCAAACGCAACCAAATAATGTACTGTAGCTGGGCCCAAAGGGATTCTATTGTTATAACAGTTGGAGATGGTCATTCTCATAAAGATTCACATTGGCCTACAATATTGGAGATTTCAGCAATTTCTGATTAGCTCCACTGTTTTTTGTTTTTTGTTTTTTCAATTGAAGATTATATTATCTTATACCCAATGTTCCCAAAATCTGAGTAGAAAAATTACAGATATTATCAATAATTTCAGCAAAGTGTTACGATATATGTACTGGCTAGTTTTGTGTCAACTTGTCACAGCTGGAGTTATGACAGAGAAAGGAGCTTCAGTTGGGGAAATGCCTCCAGGAGATCCAGCTGCAGGGCATTTTCTCAATTAGTGATCAAGGGGGGAGGTCCCCTTGTGGGTGGTGCCATCTCTGGGCTGGTAGTCTTGGTTCTATAAGAGAGCAGGCTGAGCAAGTCAGGGGAAACAAGCCAGTAAAGAACACCCCTCCATGGCGTCTGCATCAGCTCCTGCTTTCTGACCTGCTTGAGTTCCAGTCCTGCATCCTTGGGTGATCAACAGCAGTATGAAAATATAAGCCAAATAAACCCTTTCCTCCCCAACTTGCTTCTTGGTCATGATGTTTGTGCAGAAATAGAAACCCTGACTAAGACAATATATAATTGACTTACAAAATTTACCAGTCTTAATACATATGAGTAACAAGCTTGCTGAGAACGAGATCATGGACAGGCTCCTCTTCCCAGTTTCTCAAATACTATAAAATATTTAAAATATACATAACAAAAGAGGTAAAAGAAAAACTCTACAAGGAAAAATTTAAATATGTCAAGAAAGAGATTAAGAAACATATTAGAATTTGAAGAACTCCTAAGTTTATAGCTTGGTAGAATAAACACTGTGAGAAGAGACCTTCCTACAAAAACATTTACTGATTCAATGAAATCACAATCAACATCCTCATATCATTCTTCACATAAATAGAAATAAAATCCTCAATTTGATATGGAACAACAAAAGACCCAGAATAAAATATTAGTCCTAGATACGTGTTTGTTTCTATGCATTCCACTCATTTTATGTGCTAAGTGCATCTGTTTATGATGCCAACTTTTTTTAAATGTTAATTTTTTAAATTAGATATTTTCTTCATTTACATTTCAAATGATATCTCCTTTCCTAGTTTCCTCTCTGAAAGTCCCCTATACCCCCCCTCTGCTCTGCTCCCCAACCCACCCATTCCCACTTCCTGGCCCTGACATTCCGCTATACTGGGGCATGTAATCTTCTCAAGACCAAGGGCCTCCCCTCCCATTGGTGGCCGACTAGGCCATCCTCTGCTACATATGCAACTAGAGACACAAGCTCTAGGAGGTACTGGTTAGTTCCTATAGGGTTTCAGACCCCTTTAGCTCCTTGGGTACTTTCTCTAGCTCTTTCCTTGGGGGCCCTGCTGACAGGACCCTGATATCTCTTGTGAGGCTATGCCAGTGCCTGGCAAATACAGAAGTGGATGCTCACAGACGTCTATTGGATGGAACACAGCGCCCCCAATGAAGGAGCTAGAGAAAGTACCCAAGGACCTAACCTTAATACATTTGTTTCTATTGAGTCGATTTTGTTCGATATTCAAATGGCTTCTCCAGCTTGTTTCTTGGGACCCTTTGCTTGGAATTTTTTTTTCCAATGATTTACTCTGAGGTAGTGTCTGTCTTTCTCACTCAGGTTTGTTATCTGTATGCAGCAAAACGTTGGGTCCTGATTTCATATGCAGTCTTTTGGTCTATGTCTTTCTATTGGGGAGTTGAGTCCACTAATGTTAGGACATATTAAGGAAAAGTAATTGTTACTCCCTGTTATTTTTGTTGTTAGAGGTGGAATTATGTTTGTGTGGCTATCTTCTTCTGGGTTTGTTGAAAGATTACTTCCTAGCTTTTTCTAGAGTGTAGTTTTTCTCCCTCTTAGTGTTTTCCATCTATTATCCTTTGTAGGGCTGGATTTGTGGAAAGATATTGTGTAAATTTGATTTTGTCTTGGAATATCTTGTTTTCTCCATCTATGGTAATTGAGAGTTTTGCTGGGTATAGTAGCCTGGGCTGGCATTTGTGTTCTCTTAGGGTATGTATGATATCTGCCCAGGATCTTCTACCTTTCACAGTCTCTGGTGCAAAGTCTGGTATAATTCTGATAGGTCTGCCTTTATATGTTACTTGACCTTTTCCCTTACTGCTTTTAATATTCTTTCTTTGTTTTGTGCACTTGGTGTTTTGATTATTATGTGACGGGAGGACTTTCTTTTCTGGTCCAAACTATTTGGAGTTCTGTAGACTTCTTGTATGTTCATGGGAATACCTTTCTTAAGGTTGGGAGAGTTTTCTTCTATAATGTTGTTGAAGATATTTACTGGCCCTTTAAGTTGGGAATCTTCACTTTCTTCTATACCTATTATCCTTAGGTTTGGTCTTCTCATTATGTCCTGGATTTCCTGGATGTTTTGGGTTAGGAGCTTTGTGCTTTTTGCGGTTTTTTGTTGTTATTGTTGCTTATTTGTTTTTTGGATTTTTTTTTATTGTTATGTCAACGTTTTCTATGGTATCTTCTGCACCTGAGATTCTCTCTTCTATCTCTTGTATTCTGTTNGTGATGCTTGTATCTATGACTCCTGATCTCTTTCCTGGGTTTTTTAACTCCAGGGCTGTCTCCCTTTGTGATTTCTTTATTGTTTCTATTTCCATTTTTAGTTCTTGGATGGTTTGTTCATTTTCTTTGCCTGTTTGATTGTGTTTTTCTGTAATTCTTTAAGGGATTTTTGTGTTTCCTCTTTAAGGGCTTCTAGCTGATTACCTGTGTTCTCCTGTATTTCTTTAAGGGGATTATTTATGTCCTTCTTAAAGTCCTCTATAACCATCATGAGAAGCGATTTTAAATCCAAATCTTGCTTTTCCTGTGTGTTGGGATATTCAGGACTTGCTATGTTGGGAGAATTGGGTTCTGATGATGCCAAGTAACCTTGGTTTCTATTGCTTATGTTCTTATACTTGCCTCCCTCCATCTGGTTCTCACTAGTGCTTCCTGTCCTCACTATGTCTGACTGGAGCCTGTCCTTCCTGTGATCCTGGTTGTATCAGAACTTCTCAGAGTCCAGCTGTTTCTGTGATCCTCTGATTCTGGAATCCTGTGATCTCAAGATCCTGGGTGTGTCAGAGCTCTTGGGAGTAAAGCTGCCTCTGGGACACTGAGATTCTGGTGTGACCAAGCTCCTGGGATCCTCGGATACTAGGTGTGTTAGAATGTCTGGGAGTGGAGCTTCCTCTGGGTGTTGTGGGACTGGCTGCAGAGTTCAGGCCCAAGATCTGCTCAGGACACTGACCCAGACTGGAAGGAACCTGTACCACTGGTCTGGCATGGTTCCTCTGTCCCTGAATTCTGCTGGTCCCAGTTACTCCCCATGGTGTTGGGACAGATGTTGTGTCCTCCTCACCTCACTTCTGATCCTATGATCCTGGGTGTGTTAGAGTGTCTGAGAGTACAGCTTTTCTGGGTGTTGTGGGACGGGACTGGCTGCAGAAATCAGGCTCAATGTCTGCTCAGGGCTCAGCTCCATTGTTTTGATCTTGGAGAAGTTATTACACTATGAGGGAAAAGGCATAACAGAACAAAACTACTCATCTTATGGCTAGGAACTAAGTGTAAGCAAAAGGGAGCTATGGTCCCACTATCCCCTTCAAGAATACACCGATGACCTGTCACCAGGGTCCAGTGCTTTACTTTTCATGTCATCTGGTATTGCCATTTTTTAAGCAACCATATTGTTAATATTTCTTTGCTTGTCATTCCCTGTCATATAGAAGACACTATTTCATAACAGACATCCTAGTCTTCTAGCTTTTAAAATCTTTCTGTTCCTTCTGAAATAATCCTGTCAGTATAGGAGTTGTATTGTAGCTGTATTAATTATGATTGGGAGCTCTTTGATCAGTTTTCTTCTTCATTTTGACCAGTTGTGAATGTCTGTGATGGTCTCTATCTTATAGAAAATGAAGCCTCTTTGATGAGGGATGGGAGCCACATTTATTTGTGGTTATAGGGATACATATATAAATTGAAGTTGGGAATTATGCCTGTCTGGAAAGTGACAGTAGGAAGTACTCTTTCGTGGTCCATGGCCTCATCCACCACTGACAGTTGGCTCCTACAATATTTCTGACACACTCTTTTCTTCAATGACCCCCTAAGCCTTAGAAAGAAAAGTGTGTGATTTGGATTTAGAGTTGATCAATCCCTAGTCTTTTATTTTCTATGCCTTGAGCCTTCTCTTTATTAATTCTCATCTACTATCATGATGAAGGCTGAGCAAGACACTAATCTATGGATATAAAATAAGAACGTTGGGGGCACTTTATTGCTATACTCATTCAACAAAGCAATACTGTTCGGTTTTACCCTAGTGTTTTATTCCCTAGGCAGCCACAGGGTCTTCATCAAGTTAATATTACCAGATAATGGTTCATCCCATTGCAATGGGATGCCAATCCAATAAGCGGAGAAGGTTTGCTGTTCTCATAATGTTTGTTCCACTCTTTCACCTATCCTGCCAGGTCCATCATTGTTTTAGCTTTTAGAGTTTGCTGCTGTGTAAGATTCTTGATGACGTTTGTCTTCCTTAGCATACATTGCCTTCCAGTTATTTTTATTTACTTTCAGAATACTCACACTTAGCTCTATGGCCATATTAAGAATCAAAACATTGTGTTTGTTGTACCAGACCTAATTTGGCCGTGACCGTGTACTTCTCTTGAATTGATTCACAGAGGCCGAAGAAGAAAAGAATGCAGAAGTAGCAGAAGTAGAATCAGCAGCAGCAGCCGCAGCAGCAGCAGCAGAATTAGAGCAGAAGCAGAAGCAGAGGTAGCAGCAGAAGAATGAGAAGGAAAAGGAGGATGAAGAGAAGAAAGAAGAAGGGAAGAAAGAAAGAAAGAAAGAAAGAAAGAAAGAAAGAAAGAAAGAAGGAAGGAAAGAAAGAAAGAAAGAAAGAAAGAAAGAAAGAAAGAAAGAAAGAAAGAAAGAAAGAAAGAAAGAAAGAAAGAAATTAAGACAGAGAGAGGGAGGGAGGCAGAGAGGGAGGGAGGGAGGGAGGGAGGAAGGAAGTAAGCCATCAAGAATCTGTTCTTGCTGAGGATGAAGCAGTTGAAACTGGATAAAAGCTAACCACTGGCTGATAGCACATAAAGTATTCGTTGAAGAAAAACATATTAAGACCTTCCAAAATGTGAGTTGCTTGTATTGTGAGAAGCTATATTTAAATAGATCTAATATGTAGATGGAGGTAATTTGAGCTATAGCTTCTGTCAGGCACCTCTAAACTCAGACTTCAGTAGCAAAGCACAGAGTTCCTATGGACCCATGTTTGCATGACTTGACTCTGCCTGCTAACACTTAAATACACAAGGAAGACATCCAGTCAGAGTTGTGCCCAGAGGGCGGAGATGACAAGGGTAGAAGAGGAAAGATTGTGCCATAACCATTAAACCTGCTTAAGCCAGTAGACAAGGTCTGAAATGTGCCTTCATTAGTTGATTCAGACTAATTGTACAATTCTAAACATGGACTCAGATGACCCATCCACATAACGAAAGGGATGAACAGATCTTTGCATATCCTCTGAGCCCCTGCTCCTGTATGCAGTGCTTAACTCAATAGAGGCAAATTATTTTATTGAGAACAATAATTGTTATCTACATCTCTTAACTTAAAAACAGAAACTTTCAGAATCCACACTTGTTTGCTGTTAACACTAGGGGTCAGGCTAAGGATAGTCCTGTTTCTACATCATGAACAATGCTTAATCTTGCAGAGATTTTAGTGAGCTTTAGTGAATTTCTACTAAATGTATGTTGTTTTATACCTTCTCAGATATTAAGAAGATTGTGAAAGAGATTACTCCTAAAAACTAAAATGACAGTAAATTTTTAAGTTTTGTGCTAAAATTTTACTGAATACTCGGAACATTAACTACTTAGTGACTTAGAATTTCTTTACCTTGCTAAAACACTCTTGTGCATATTTCTCTGATTTTATCAATTTCTTTCTTTCTTCTACATATTTCTATCCTTCAAAATTACAAGTTCTATGACAAAGGCAATAACTTTCACTAGACCTTTAAAGTACCGTTGCAAATAAATTAAATTCATTAACTAAAATCTAAATTCAGAACATCATTTGATGCTCAAGTCACTAAGTGCTTGTGTATATGTTTTAACTTAGCAATAGGTCAGGTTTGTCCTATGAATAACCAATCTCACACAGAAGTGCAGGTAGACTTAATCCAATTTTGCAAAGAAAGACTAAAATCTTTCAAGTAGAAATAATGAAGTAATTCAGTGAAGTAGAAAGGATATGGAGATGGAGTAAAAGCTCAGAAAATGAGACATTAAGCAGAGGTTTCAAGGGTGATTCTAAGTAGAATTGGTTTCTAAGCAAAATATAAACAGATAAAATAAATTTCTCACATTATTACAGAACATACCTAAAGCCTAGAGCAATAAGTAAATTAAGGGATAGATACACCATTGTCTGTCTGTTTTCATTTGTTCCATTCATGCTTATGCAGAGATTAGCAGGGAAGACTTTTATTTCAGCCTCTATAATGTCAGCAATTTTGTATTTATAATTCCCAACAGGAAGGTATTTATGAAATTATAAGGAAGTCTCTGTATGATATGTTATTCAGCCTTTCATTATAATAACAAGCACCAGATGGAAACAACTCATAGACAAAGATGATTTAGGCTATGCATTTTGAAATTATAATTTTATTCTGACAATTACTCACACACCCAGAGTGGTGGCCATATTCACCTAACATTACTGTGTTTCATTCTCTTCCCACTTCGGCCAAGTCAGTCTGACTCCCACTTCCATACCTTTGAGTGTATGTGTTCTGTCTCTCTGTCTCTCTGCCTGCCCGTCTCTGTCTCTGTCTCTGTCTCTGTCTCTGTCTCTGTCTCTCTGTCTGTTTCTCTGTCTCTCTGTGTCTCTGTCTCTCTCTCTGTCTCTGTCTCTGTCTCTCTCTCTCTCTCTCTCTCTCTCTCTGTGTGTGTGTGTGTGTGTGTGTGTTCGTGTGTGTGTGCTGTGTACATGCACAAGTCTCGTGCGAGCATACAGATGTCACGTGTTCATGATTGCAATGACCATGACAGACCCAGAAGAAGGTGCTACAGATTACACTACTGCATTGTGCCGCATAGTTTTATATTAACTTGACATGAGATAGAGTCATTCTGTGTTTGATAAATGATGTGGTACCTTCAGCTTTTAGCGTTGGTGTCACATCATCTAGTCCCTACTGGCAACTGGACTGTATTGAACATGTATTAAATACAAATATTAGTATATATTATTCATTTGAGAACTTCTCAAACAGCACACACAGCTTACAGGAAGGTCTAACACTTTCCAGAGTTTCTAAGCCACAGGATGGACATGTACTTCTCTAAATCAGAAAAGCCTGGGCCATGGTGACCTAACTCAAAGAAACTGTTTGGGACGTTCTGGAGCTATAAGGAGGAAGCAGGGAGCACCATAAAAACCATTAATTTTCCTCTGTATTACACACTTACATAACAGGGTTGATTTTTAATAACCAAATAATTCACGTCCTTACCATCACCATCCAAATACATGATTAGGAAAAGTAAATTCAACATATCTTTTGCATCATCCGAAGTTTACAATAGAATCTAGAATATACTGTGTTGACACAGATCAGACAGTGCTCAATTACTGCACCAAAATTAAGAGCCAATATGTATATTTTTCACGTACATAAATCTTCATTTCTTGATTCTCTCTTTGTATATTTATGTTTTCATTCAGAGTTTTTTGGGGGGGGGCGAATTGTATATTAATGAGAAGGAACTCTAACAAGAGTTTACAGCTAAAGGAAATTTGTGCTGGCTCTGTTTCGTAAAATAAATCATCTTATTTAATCTGCAAATTTGTATTCATATTTGCTTGCAATTGATTTATACCACTTGTGATAAATGTATGTGGTATATTGGGTTAATTAGAGAGAGGTAAAAAATAAATCAAGGTACAGTTTATTGAGTGCAGCCCCAAATTAGCCTGTCAACTCACTGCATTTTTATAAAGTAGGCTTTTGTGTGATCAGTTAATTTCTGCCAGAAGTGAAACTTAGAGATGATAATCCTTTAATGGCTCATTTTTATCATCAATTTGACTGGATTGAAAGTACCACTGAAACAGTACTCCATGTGTGCCAATGAGAATGCTTCCAGAGATGTTTGAGCAGGGAGACTCACTTGGAATGTATGTGAAGCCATCCTGTGGACTGGGGTCCTAGCCTGTGGACAAAGGAGAGAGTGACATGATTTTTTGATTGTGGATGTAACATGACCAGCCACTTCACCTTACAGCTGCTGTGCCCTGCCTGTCATGAGGGATAATGTCTTCAAATCCTTCCTTAGTTCCGTTTATCAGGTTGTTTTTTCATAGCAACAAGAGAGTAACAATACAAAGTCAATGACTACAAAACCTGTAGTGAATACAATGGGGGTAGGGTGGGCTGTGTGTGTGTGTGTGTGTGTGTGTGTGTGTGTGTGTGGTGGGGGGTGAGATAAAGAAACTGTTTCTACTTGACTTTGTTAACTCTAATTTGAAACATCTCTGTTCTTCTCTCCAATTCAAAAGAGACATTTTCCAGAAGTTGCTAGTAGCTGTTAACTCTATAGAGAAGATCTTTCTATCGTGACTTCATCTCACATCCCAGATATGCACACTTAAGTCAAGGAGATAGGCAACATAAAGGAGACCTGGAATTTTTTTTTTTATTTTATTTTTATTGCCTGAGACATTCAGGATATTCTAATTTATGGTAATTTTGGGGTGAGAGCAAAAGGGTAAAGGCAAAAGCGACCCCAAAATGTTATAGCTATCAATTACAATTTTCAAACTTGGCTGAATTCTTTCCAATATAAATATAATTGTGGTTTGAAAATTATGTCCTGATGTTATATTTTTAAAAATACATTGAATGATGGAACAGTTATTCATTTATTTTTAATAACTTTATTCAGTTTGATAAGCTTATTCAGTTTCAAGAGTTATCACTTAAAAATGTATTTTAATATAATTTAAAAGTTACAGAATTGCAGAAATTATACAGAAAATCATTGCACAACAGTCAAGATTCTTTGCCAAGGTTGGTCATTGGTTGCATTTGGTCCCCAAATATTTTGTCTGTATTTCATTTAGTCTTTTTGTTGTTGTTGTTGTTGTTGCTGCTTTATTTTTTGTTTTTGTTTATTTGTTAGTTTAGTTTTCTTTCTCTTTTTTCTATATGTCACCCCAATTCCTAAAGAATACAGGAAGGTATGAAAGCTCTCAGGATTTTGCCGCTCCCATGGCTAGAAAACAGAGCCATATGTATAAGGCACCATATCTTGTAAAAAAATATCTTAAAAATCCCAGCACAGGTATTCTACTCACCTTAGATTATTTATGGAAGACACACACACACACATAGCCTATATATTTTAATATGTCTTAAGCAGCACAATAGTTGGGCCTACCCTCCATGTTGCTAGAATTTACTTTTGATAACCCCAAATTATTACTATTTACTATGTTCCATCTTGGAAAGCCCTCTGGGCTATGATCTCTCAACCTTTAGCCCGTGGCAGCTCTCCCTCTTACTCCTGCATGTTCAGGTTGTTGTTGTTGTTGTTGTTGTTGTTGTTGTTGTTGTTGTTGTTCTCGTTCTCCTCCTCCTCCTCCTCCTCCTCCTCCTCCTCCTCCTCCTCCTCCTCCTCCTCCTCCTCCCCCTCCTCCCCCTCTCCAGGAGCAAGTGGTGCTTTTCCATCCACAGACTGTTTGGGCAGACCTTAAACTAGTCACACCGTCTGCACCGAGCTGGTTTAGGATGCTGGGAAACATTGCTGTCCGCTGGTTGGTCTCAGCGTGGCCTGTAATGGTGAAGGTGTTTGTTGTTAAAACGGATCACAGCTCCTTTGTTTGTAAACCTGTTCACCTCTTCAGTACCAGAGATATTGTTTACCCCTGACTTCTCTAAGAAGAACTGCAGTTTTTTTATCCTCTGCTGTGGCTCTTCTGGGAACCACCTTCTTTCTAAGAGCAGTTCTTTTCACAAGATAGCAGCTATGGCTGCTGGCTCTCCTTTCTCCTCCGCTCCTTGTGGTCACAAACCGGGGAAACTTAAACCCCACTTCTCTCTCTCTTGTGCCCAGCTCTTGGGTGTTGGTATCTCTCTTCACTAGTCAGAATTAATTTGGGGGCAGGGTCCCGGGTGCTACATGCAGACTCTAGGCTTTGAGGTGCTTATCCTTTGACCCATTGTTCCTTGGTGCTTTCCCCCTTTCCCTGTGTTAGCATTCTTGGTATTAGTGACACTGGTTTTGCATTTGCTAATGTTCCCGATCAATGTTCTTTTTGTTCTTTTTCTTTGGGGTCCTTTATAAGGTGATATAAATTTTTTTTTTCTCCCTCCCCGTGTGTCCCTTCCTTTTACTCTTTTTCTTCCCCTTTTCTTCTTCTCTATCTTCCCCTCCTCTCCCTCCTGTGAGTTCAATAACCTGTTTTTTTTTCCTCCTAAAAGAAAGGGAAGAAGAAAAGACAGAGGAAAGAAAAGAAAATATAAAGATAAAATTAAATAAATTATTTCTATAAAAGGCAAAACACAGTTGTAAGCGATAGAGGCACCATGGGACCAAGGAGTTTTTGTTTGTTCTCTCTCTTTTCTTTGTCTACTCATGTCTAGTACTCCTGTTTATCTTGCTTTATTTTCCTTTTTTTTCCAGTTAGCAGCAGTTCTCTATCACCTCCACAATATAAATGGAAAATTCTAGAAATGATTTTAATCAAATGTCTTAGTCAGGGTTTCTATTCCTGCACAAACATCATGACCAAGAAGCAAGTTGGGGAGGAAAGGGTTTATTTGGCTTACATTTCCATACTGCTTTTGATCACCAAAGGATGCAGGACTGGAACTCAAGCAGGTCAGAAAGCAGGAGCTGATGCAGAAGCCATGGAGGGATGTTCTTTACTGGCTTGCTTCCCTGGCTTGCTCAGCCTGCTTTCTTATAGAATCCAAAACTACCAGCCCACAAGGGGCCTCACCCCCTTGATCACTAATTGAGAAAATGTCCCACAGCTGGATCTCATGGGGGCATTTCCCCAACTGAAGCTCCTTTCTCTGGGATAACTCCAGCTGTGTCAAGTTGACACAAAGCTAGCCAGTACATCAAATAATCTTTGATTAATAAATAATTTGAATATTTATACACTCTTGCTTATTATCAGTTCCTTTGAATAATTTCTTATGGTGCCTAACATGCACAGTGTGCATAGGAAAACAGATAGTATGGTGTTAGAACATATTCACTCTGGATAAAGGAGACTGCTGTTTAAACAACAAAAACAAACAAACAAAAATATGTCTTAATATGCACCAAATTTTTCAAAGTCAGCAAGAGGTAGCACAAAGACCATCGCTTCATTTTCTGAAACCAAGTTGCTCCAAGCCATTAAAAATGCTCCCTCAAGGAAACTTCTCCACTAAGGCGCTACTCGGTAGTGTTAGGGTCTTCAGAAAACGTTCCTGACTCTACAGATTGGGTTTTGAATAGGAAATCCTCTGGTAAGGCCTGGTACTGTAGTGTTCAGTGCCTGGGAGTCTCCTCGGCCAGTTTCTCGGTCTTTAGTGTTAGGTTCTATGGAGAAGATCCTCTGCTAAAGCCTGACTCTACCGGTTGGATTCTAGATAGGGAACACTCTGCGAAGGCCTGGTTCTATAGTGCTTGGCGCTTGAGAGACTCCTCAGCTAATGTCTTGGTTTTCAGTTTTAGGTTCTGAGGAGAAGATCCTCTTCTATTGTCCGATTTTTATAATGTTAGATATTTAGGAAGAGTTCTTCTGCTAATGCCTGAGTCCACAGTGTTAGTTCTGGACAGGCACTCCTATGCTACCTAATGCCTAACTCTCTAGAGCTGGGTCCTGGGGAGGAAAACATGCCTTAATGCCTGACTCTATAATATTAGGGCCTGGAAAGACTACTTTGCTCCTTGTTTTAGAGCCAGGGAAGCTCCTTTGCTACTACAGTGAAAGGGCCTGGGGAGGCTCCTCTGTTAATACAAGATGGTAAAGTGTTAAGCCCTCAGGAGGATTCTTCTTACTGTCTAGCAGTACTAGAGTTTTCCTCTAATCTCAGAAAATCATTCATTCTTTCTGAGTAGTTCTAGGTGGTTTTTTTTCTTTTGGAAGTCTTTATTTTATTTTATTTTATTTTATGGCTGTATACAGAGCTATTTATTTATCCGGGGGTTGAAGGAAATTTCTGTAGGTTAGTGTTTTTGACAATTGGAATTGGGAATGCTTATGTTGTTGTTGTTGTTGTTGTTTTTCTAGTCATTTATTTTTCACGCCATAGGTTGATGGATATATGTAAGACTTCCTAATGGAATCTACACCCAGGAAACAGGTTAACCGATTAAAAGAAACAGATTTTTAAGTAGCTATAGCCAAGAAATGAAAGTTAGCATTTTTCAAACCATCTTTTATGTAATACATCCACTGAATGATTTTTTCCCTATCAGTAACTTCTTTAAAATTTCATTTTAGCAGTTATGATGGACTCCTAATTTTCATTTCTTTAATAATCTATGAAGTCACATTTCTCAATTAGACCATTCAAAATAAATTTTAGTGTACATTCAAATATTGTGTTTATTTTCCACTTTGGTTAGTTCTCTATTTAGTATGAGTTTTAG
This sequence comes from Mus pahari, assembly GCF_900095145.1. Classification (NCBI taxonomy): domain Eukaryota; kingdom Metazoa; phylum Chordata; class Mammalia; order Rodentia; family Muridae; genus Mus; species Mus pahari. Next base: position 28,773,522 of record NC_034611.1, on the reverse strand, counting down.
CATAGATATGTACACACACACACACACACACACACACACACACACACACACACACACATATATGTATATAGATGTATATAGATGTGTAAATATGTATATTATATATTATATATATATATACTGTTCATATCTTATTGGACACTTAGAAAACGTCTTAATATTATAGTTATGTGTTCATGCTGATTAAAATAATTTTGTGATTAGAGATTAAAGATAGAGGGGTAAAATTGGCTGAAGACATACCTTTGGATAAACATAGTAGTGTGTAAGTCTCAGTAGGAATTGGCCATTGACAAGATTTCTTATTCAACTCTAACTTCTGTTTCTAGTTTTTACTAGTTATCCAACTTCACTGTTGCAAGCATCATGACTATTTCAGTCAATTAAATATATCCATATGTTAGATTTTTCACATTATTAAAAATATAAGAAAAGTAAATCTTTTACAATAATTTAAGGAAAGTATTTTCTTTAATAATTGCAAATAATTATTTTCTTGCATTATATATCTTGATTATAATTTCCCCACATTATACTCCTTCCAGTTCCTTCCCAACTGCCCTACCATTCAAAATGATGCTCATTCTTATTTTCTTAGAAAATAAGCACAGTTATAAGGAATAATAATAAAATGTAACAAAATAAAATATTATAAAGTAAAACAAAAGTTGTCAGGCTGGGCGTGGTGATGCATGCCTTTAATCCCAGCACTTGGGAGGCAGAGGCAGGCAGATTTCTGAGTT
>NC_034611.1:28754050-28772734 GCF_900095145.1 Mus pahari | reverse complement strand
CTACAGAGTGAGTTCCAGGACAGCCAGGGCTATACAGAGGAACCCTATCTTGAAAAAAACAAACAAACAAAAATTATCACATTAGACAAGACAAACAGAAGGAAGAGAGCTCAAGGGAAAACACAAGAGTCAGAGACCTACTCATTTGCACACTCAAGACTTCTACAAAGACAATAAACAGGAATCCATAATATATCCACAGAGGACCCCGTGCAGATTCAAGCAGGACCGGTGCATGCAAGGCAAAGTATTTTGTGATGTGTACATTGGCTGTGTGTTATGATATACAGTCCAGTGTGAGAGTTTAAATCTTAGAGAATTGTCATTGCATCTTCTTCTGTTTTATTTTTTTAAAATATTTTCTTTATTTACATTGCAAATGTTATCTCTTTTCTGGGTTTCCCCCTAGAACCTCCTCTCCTCTCCCCCTCCCCTTGCTAACCAACCCACCCACTCCCACTTCCTGGTCCTGGCATTCCCCTATACTGGGGCATAAAACCTTCACAGGACCAAGGGCCTCTCCTCCCAGTGATGACCAACTAGGCCATTCTCTACTACATACTCAGCTAGAGCCATGAGTCCCATCATGTGTTTTCTTTGATTGGTGGTTTAGTCCCTGGGAGCTCGGGAGGTACTGGTTAGTTCATATTTTTGTTCCTCCTATGGGGCTGCAAACCCTTTCAGTTCCTTGGGAACTTTTTCTTGCTCCTTCACTGGGAACTCTGCTTCATCCAATAGATGGCTGTGAGCATCCTCTTCGGTATTTGTCAGACACGGGCAAAGCCTCTCAGAAGATAGCTATATCAGGCTATAAAAGCCAGCAAGCTTTTGTCTGCATCCACAATAATATCTGTGTTTGGTGGTTGTATATGGGATGGATCCCTAGGTGAGGCAGTCTCTGGATGGCCTTTCCTCCAGTCTCTGCTCCATATTTTATCTCTGTAACTCCTTCCATTGGTATTAAGTTCCTCTTTCTAAGAAGGACCGAAGTATCCACACTTTGGTCTTCCTTCTTCTTGAACTTCTTGTGGTTTGTGAATTGTATCTTGGGTATTCCTAGCTTCTGGGCTAATAACTGCTTATCAGTGAGTGCATACCATGTGTGTTCTTTTGTGACTGGGTTATCTCACTCAGGATGATATTCTCCAGATCCATCCATTTGCCTAAGAATTTCATAAATTCATTGTTTTTAATTGCTGTGTAGTACTTAGGTTCTTTCTGGCTTTTATAAATAGGGCTGATATGAACATAGTGTAGCATGTGTCCTTATTATTTGTTGAAGCATATTCTGGATATATGCCCAGGAGTGGTATAGTTGGATCCTCCAGTAGTACTATGTCCAATTTTCTGAGGAACTGCCTAACTTATTTCCAGAGTGGTTGTACCACTTTGCAATCCCACCAGCAATGGAGGAGTGTTCCTCTTTCTCTACATCCTTGCCAGCATCTGCTGTTACCTGAGTTTCTGATATTAGCCATTCTGACTGGTGTTACATATAATATGCACTCCTGTCTATAGTGTGAATCTTTAAAATAGTGTCATTGCATCTTTTTGCATTTTACTCATTAACTAATTAATATTTATTTCACATTATTTTTTCTTAATATTTTTTTAAAAAGATCTGATGAGTACTTCAACTTGAACTTTCTGTCAGATTTTTATATTTGATTTATTGGACTTATTTTACAACTTTCATTCTTCTGAATGTTTAACTTCCATTTGCATCTTGCTTACTCTCATGGTGTCTTTAATTTTTCTTAAATTTTTATTTTAATACAATTTAGTTTTAGTTTTACTTACTTAGGTTGAATTATATAATAGAAGTACCTATTTAAATAATGCACATTTCATATTTAGTTTGTTTGTTCTCTCATTGGCCCATATGTATTTCATTGTTATTTTTTTATATCCTTTTTATAGCAAAATTCACACACTTGAATCCAGCTTCTTCCTGTGAAATCAGTAGCCACGGGACAGGCAACGTGGTAGGGGGCTATTAGCACAAGACAGCAATTGGACAAAAGTTCTACTGAAGGGAGTTTGATCCTTCCTGAGTTAATTTAATCACAAAATTCTAAGGAAAGTGTTGTTTTACATTTTTTGTATGCTAAGGAGAGGTTGCCTAGGACTAAGTTCCTTTACATTATAATTTTGGATAAACTGCTTTTCAAGGAATAACTGAACAACAAAGGCAGCCCTGAAAAAAGCAGCATGCCTAGTCTGTCATTATCTTTGTCTTTTAGCCCTCATCTAGCCTAAAAGTAAAGTAGATCCTTGAACACTATTGCTTATGACTTTAAGTGAGATGTTGACTTTAAAAGTAAGATGCCGCCTTGAACTTATGCACTATGCATACATAAAAAGTCCCAGTGATGCATCACTGATTACCAGGACCAAGTATCATTTGCCTCTATGGGGCAAATAACCTCCCACCAGCTCCCTTTATGTTTTCTTTACAATACAGTCAGTGTTGCATATCCCCACCCCTACAGAATTATGCTATTCTCATTATTGGTATAGTTTGTTATTACTTAGCCACAATTAATGTAGGTGATTATTCTCCTCATTTGGCCTTATTCTTGGTTTGCCATACATGTCTAATCTAGTAAAAACTCAGAGGACTTTTTTTTCCAAGAAAAATTGAGGTGATCATGGGCAATTGTAGCCTGCATTAGGTTTCTCTCCTTCAGTAATCAGGCCATGATTACATTGCATTAACTATGTAGTTTTATTTGGGACAGAGGAGAGATGCTCCAGTATTTTTCTCTCTCTGAAAACTGCTATTTCTAAGAAGGCAAAAAAAGAATTCTTTGAAGCTTTTGTCTCTTTGCACTCTAGTTATAATGAAGCAAATATTTAGAAGAGGCTTATTCCTCATTAATGCTCATGGCATTCACATGGCTAAGTACACAATGTACAGCTTTTCTATTTTGACTATGACATAACTCAGTTATCATTTGTAGTTCTCCATCCAAAATTTCCAAGTTACTTGGTTTTACAAGAAAAAAAAAATGCCATCCATGACATCATCTATATGATACCAAGTGACATAATTGTTTCTTAAGACTAGAGCAAGCCGGGCAGTGGTGGCACACACTTTTAATCCCAGCACTTGGGAGGCAGAGGCAGGTGGATTTCTGAGTTTGAGGCCAGCCTGGTCTACAAAGTGAGTTCCAGGACAGCCAGGGCTACACAAAGAAACCCTGTCTCAAACCAACCAACTAACAAACAAAAACAAAAAACTAGAGCACCAGGCTTCATAATGTCATTAGAGGTAGAATGTGACAGTTTATAAGTTTATACTTCTTCGTCTAGTTGCTTGCTTCTTACAAGATATCATGTATATCATATCAACTAGCATAGTTGTTTCTTAATAACAGAGCACCAGACTCTCTAATGGCATTATTAGAAGTAGGACTTAACAGTTTATATTCCAGATGGACCATAATTTTAGGATATACATATCTGACAAAATGGTAGATTGACTTGAATAGATGATATCAAAGGAAAAATTCAGGACAGAAAGATGATGTTGCTGCTTACTAAGAAACAAATAAATTTTCTTACCACATGCAATTTCCATAAACAGAGAAAACAATTGAAACTGGACAGGTTTGAGGAAATATGAGCTTTATGGTTGGTATACATACACAAGCCAAGATGTGCTAAATATATGTTGAGTTTTTTCTATGGAAGCCTGGTTACTGACATAACTGTTGCAGATTAGGTGATTTCCTCAATTATGATTCTTTCACATGATGTATGGGATGCAATGGTGTGTTTATTGATTTGAAATTGCCATGTAGCTTTTAAAACAATCTCTGTTATTTATTGGCTACTCTGGCCAACAAAGAGTCATCTTTTCATGGAAATTAGCATGTTTAGCTATCATTGAATATTTGAGTTGCAAGTTTAATCTTGTTGTAGTGTTCAAGTTTATTAATTTGTCCATACTAAAGACTATAAGCACTTTACCATGAGAGAGTTTATTTACTTTCTTTAAAGCACCAGTAATAGTGCCTGGACATATATTCTAAGCCTTGAGAGATGGTACATGTCCAAAACCTTCAGAAAGTTGTCAATTTCAATTCCAGCAAAAAAGAACCAGATAATTTACTCATGTGGAGACTCAAAGACATAGGAGTGACAAAGTAAACAAAAATCCAAACAGAGGGGCCGTAGTGATGTATCAAATCCCCTAGTATATGACAAAGAAAGAAGAGAGTAAACTATGATGGTCACAGAAGCAGAACTGACATATATATTGGAGTCCCTTTTTGGTTTTCCAACTTCTCAAATCTACCTTCTTCTGTCACATCGCCTACAGTCATAGGTCTGACATGTGCCCCAGTTAAGTGCTGACTCTCCTTACTTTTCTTTATCATAAAAACCTTCCTAAATATATCTGTGTTTCAGCATATCTCACATACAATACTCAGTTATGACATGTTCTTTTCCATGATACAGGACTTTTCATCTTTTTTACTAGACAGGCTATGTTGGAGCACTATGATTGCATATATAAAATGACTTTGTTCTTCCATTGATACAAAGCTAAAACATGAGACATTTTGAGCCTTCACTGCCATAGAGACTCATCTTATATACCTATACTTTGGGCTCTCAGCATGGAAAATTAACCCCAGAAATTTGATTTGAACTGTGAATTCTCAAGACTGTTCAAGAGTACTAGGTTGTCAGAGACCATCTTCAAACACCAAATATTACTTTCTAGAACCAACTCTAGAAATTCTCAATATCCCACTTTTTTCATTTTCTGATTTTAAGCATTTTTATTTGCAGCCTAAGCACCCACATGATATAAATAACATTTAAATATTCCAAATATTAACTAAACAGAACAGAGTCGGAAAAACTTTTGGGTGGCTGTAATAATAGTAATTATATATGGCCATGTGAAATCATGATTATGAATATATGTTATAAATTAAATAATAAATTAATATGGCAAAATAATACAATTCCTGGTTAATATACAACTTAATATAAATTAGGGTTTGATAGTGTTTGTCAAGATCTATTCAATATGGGTTGTATGAAGATGATGATATTAATACTATAGACTAGTAGTGTGTTTAAGTTTTCTTTAGAGCTTAATTTTTAATAAAAACAAACACTACAAATAGAATTAAGGTACTCTAACACCAGGAGTTACACAATGCTGCGCTCTGAGAGCTACTGAGTAATTGAAAGCCATGAGAACACATCAGAAATACAGGATTCTGGTTCTCTGCAAAATTATTATGCTTCGTGCATGATTAGATGTATGAAATTTAGGAGATGCCAGGTATGTTTCTTTTCAGCAAAATGAAAAGAAAAAGATGGTGAACTATGACCTGATATAAAAGGCTACAAGAGGTTAGTGCCAGGGATGTCTTACAAATGGAAAATAAACAAGTAGAGACACCTTGTCTAGGATGTGTTTACTTTCATGGAGAGACCATGTGCTCAAGACAGTAGTTTATAGAAAAGCTTAGACTTAGAACCTTGGGATAAACTTTCACTAACATCTGTAGGTATTTGCCCAGTTCTGCGTAACCTGTAGCTTTCTAATGAGACTGAATTCAAAGGAAGTCTATAATTCCAGAGGTGAAAATAAATGTTACGTATTTGGTTTTAGAGTTAATAAGCAAGAATGTAAAGGTCTACTAGAGAAACTGCCCTGTGGAGTAAGTAGAGGAGCAAGTGCAACATGCAATGCCAAACACTGAAAACATGAAAAATTATTCAGAACCTCTGTAATCAAGTAACTAATGTCATGCCCCCCCCACACCTAATTCCATTACTCAGCATTGAGTGTAAAGATAGATGTAGGTGAAAATTCAAGAAGAAATTTGACTATTTTTTTATCTGATCAATTTTTAACTGATTTTTTTTTTTTAATGGAAGGGACATGTTCTCCCAAAAATCCAAAACCGGAAGTGAATTAAACTACTAGACAATTTGAGTTGATTGTTAAAATGCTGGTGCTTCAGAAATTGACATAATTTTAGAGAATTTTTTAATGACCATTGTTGCGCGCCCCCTTGACCAGCAAGGAAGACGCAACCACCAGTTCTTCTAACAGCAGTATATTCAGTAAGCTTCATTCTTCATCTCCCACCCAAACCCCAGGAAAGAGCCCAATATATCATTCACACCAACCATTCACACCAGGCAACATAGCTTTGCCAGGTGAGTGAGCTCAGCCAATGATCAGCAGGGATAACAGCAGCAGCCAAATAAGGACTTGTTTATTATAAGAACACTCTTCCTGTAGGCACCATGTTGGGGCCCAGGAAGCTGTGGCTTCCCACAGTTCCCACTGTTTTATATTAAAAGGTCCAAGCAACACAATGGGCAGGCGAAGATAGAGGTCTAATTCCCCATATGCAAACATAGGGGCCTTACACAAAGCCTTCCTCCAGGCTCACCACCCAGGGAGGCCTTGGCCAGCTCCCCTGTCATTTTTCTGGGGGAGGGACATTTGGACACTTAACCCTCATGCAATTAGACATGCCTTCCAGAGAACGCCAAACAGGTCACTAGCTGTCCCCTGTGCAGTGCTTAGCCTGGTATCCCAAGGCAAGATGAAAAAATGGCAAGGCTATTTCTTTATGGCAGCAAGCCAAATCTGAGGTGATTGTCCCACCTTCATGGTGGCAAAGGCCTGCACCACCATGGCAGAAGTGTGGGCCTGTGCATGCTGCCACCGACACATACACCGGCACATACACATGCACACAACACACAGCAAAAATTCCCCAGAAGACCATTCCTCCCCAATCCTTGAGGAAGCTGAAGGTCCTCTGGATCATCTTCAACCACTACTGAGCGATGGCAATCTCCACACGATTTTCCTGTTTCATGGGACAAATTAGCTGCACGAGAAAAATTCTGAAACTGCACAGGGGTTACACTTAGCATTATGATTTGAATGTATGGAAGGCATTATTTTGGAAGCACCATTTACACCTGACACAAAGACTAATTGCTCCAGAATATCTACAGTAAGAATCCAGTTTTCAGCTGAGAGTTAACAAGGGAGTTGAGCCAGCTGCTTTGATTTAAGTGGTAATGANGNCAGCTGGCCCAAACATGGGTCAGGGTCTCCACTATCAGATGATTCATCTAAACTTCCCTCCTCACTCTCTTGTTCTTTAGCCTTTTTTCTTTTTTGCTGGCTACTTGTTTGCCTTTTTCTGCTTCTGCTGCATGAGCCTTTATGATACCGTGAACATAATTTTAGACATCTCACGGGAGCTGGAGTAGTTGGCCGTGGGCAATTGATCTCTTTTTAAATACCCAACCTGGCCACAGGAAAACTTTTCTAACTCAGCAGCATACCCTCCACTCCTGTCTGCCAGGCAAGATTTAATTAAATTCAAAATTACTAACAGCTGCACCAACATTCTTACTTTCACTTTTAAAGCAGTCTCCTCCTGCTCTTTTCACTTTTAACTTCATCTCTGTGCCAAGAACCTAACTCAGTCCCGTAACCCCGGGATCTTAACTTTGTCTCTGTACCGAGAGCTTTCTGTTACATCTCTTTACCGAGAACCTTGTTAAATTGTCCCTGCTCTGGGATCCTTCCTTCCCCAAACTCCTGGGGTTGTAAGTCCTACTTACCGCAGACTTACCCTGCCAACAAACACTGACTGCTGAAAGTTCTGAACTCTTCCGTGGGGGAGTCGGTTCACCATATGGGCCACCATTTGTTGTGTTCCCTCTCAACCAGCAAGAAAGACGCAACCACCAGTTCTTCTCGCAGCAGTTTATTCAGGAACCTTGAACAATCTTCATTTCCCTCTTCATCTCCCACCCGTACCCTGGGGAAGAGCCCAATATATCATTCATGCCAACCAATCACACCAGGCAACATAGCTTTGCCAGGTGAGCAAGCTTAGCCAATGATCAGCAGGGATAACAGCAGCAGTCAAATAAGGACTTTATTATAAGAACCCTCTTCCTGTAGGTGCCATGTTGGGGTGCGGCCCCAGGGGCTGTGGCTCCCCACAGACCATGTTATGAAATTAGAAAGAAACATGCATACACTATGTCACTTACATATTGTTCCTATATGTAGATATGCTCAAACAAATTACTTGCCTAAAAATTAAAATCGAAGAGACCATAGCAGATTAATATTCTTCACTTCCAAAACAATAAACTGTTACCCTCCTTCCATCTATTGTTAAGTAGATTGTCTACAATCTGATTGAATTATGTCTCAATTCATAAAAATAAAATACCAAGATTGAGTGGAAGTTTGAGAAGAGGAGGTATAGATAGGGATGTGTCCTGCATTGGTATTTTCCAGGAACTGCTTTTCTCTTTCTCCTGTCCCTGACCGACTCCTCCTGACTTGCTGTAAGAGCATTGAGATGCAGAGGCATGACAATACATGGACTGTAGGGATTTAAACTTAGATCTTTACACGTGTGGGACAAGTAGTTTAAGCACTGAGACATCTTTCACGGATGAGTGTTTAGACTCTGACATGACCATTAACTGACTCAAATTTTAAAAGACTGAAATCTGTGTATATTCTACAAGACACTAAGCTGTTGCTCAGTTAAGAAACCTCATTTTCCATATACAGATGTGTCTGGATGACATGATGGGTTTGAGTTTCTGAGCATCTTGGGTCCAAAAAAATTGGCAGAAAAACAGATTGTGGCTGTAGTGTCTAGGGGCATGTAGAATATTTTTGACATTGACTAATGGCTGGAGCTATTGGAAGTGAAGTTATTTATATCACAGATTAATGCTTACCTAAGAGCATCTACAACAGAAGATGGATTAAACATTCAAATGAACAGAATGACTCATCCAGCACATGCAAGGATGCCTATGTGATCAGCCAGCTCTATACGTGAGTAATAATTCCCTGATGGAGTCACTGCTGTGATATAATGTGGATGCTATGAATATTCTAACTATATTTGTCTCCTTTCACAAGTCCGAAAAATAGCTGTTGTTATTGCTAGATATTCCACCTTCTAGTCACAGACACCATTGTCAAGATATAATGCTAAGTAGAATTCACAATTTAGCAGCAATTTTCATCATAATTGAATTGGCATTCTTATAGACTTGATATGCCTTTCTTGAAGTTTTTAGGGTAACACAACTGCCCAAGGTTGCTTAGAATGTTTTAATTCCAACTTGATATGCTACATGATGTTATCATAGACCAAGGGACCTAATTTCCAAAGACAGTATATTTTCAATATTTCTTTAATTATGTCATCTTTCCTGGTTTCATACAGACTGCACTATAGATACACACATTGTGTTTAATGAAATCTAGCTCCTTTTAAGCTTCAATTGAGGGATCATCTTACAATGTCCTGTATGCTATGGTATTTTCACTATGGTAAACATCTTTAATCAGTGGTCATTATGTGGTGCCTTATCTATCTATTATACTGTAATAGTTTTAAGATAAAGGAACAGAATAATAACCATTACTTCATGTGACACATTTGAAGAAATTATACCTCAACCTTAACCTGAACACTCTTGGATATCCTGACTTGCAGAAAAGGTACATTGTAACATTCCTATTCAATATAAAGCAATTAAGCTTAGTTATCATGTGTTTTTTCTTTTTTGTTTTTCTCTTATTTAACAGTAGAAAAAAATGGCATTTATGTAAGTGACTTTAACTATCATAGTAAGATCATTATCTGTAAGATGAGGCCAAAAGAACATATGATAGGTATTTAAATGCATACACTGCATAGCACTCCTAGGTTCAGTGTTACCTGAAATTTGTTAAGTAGCATAACTGTGGTCACAAAAGAGTATAAAAACTGTGCCTTTAACCTAATATACACTTTTCCTTGAGGCATCACAGTAAAGAAGATACCCTTGTCTAGACTAGTACCAGCTTACAAGGAGGAAGATACAGATGTGTTGGTGAGAAGAGGTAATGTCAGACATCAGTGATAGTCTCAAGATCAACTATGTATGCAGTGCTGCAATTTGTCCCACTATGCATGATATTAAAAGATTCCCAAGAAATTATAAACAAGCATGATCATAGGAACAAAGTCCTCATATAGAGTAAGTCTCACATGTGGAACATAGGATTGGGGGTTGTGAAATGTGTAGACTCTTGAATATTTTGGTCTGTTTTCCATGTTTACTATCTGAGCTGGGCTGGTCCTTGTCCATTTCCCAAGTGTTAATTCTAATGACTGGAAAGCAGTGACCACATTCTCTAATATTGTGGCCAACATGGTTTACCTCACAGGGAGTCATATTTTCTATTGCAGCCTCAGCCAAAGAGACTAAATGTTGGAGGGCAAACATTCTCTTCTTGCCTACAATGGAACTACCTCTGGCATGATGTGCCCAATAATCTGTCTACCCTCTATCTATTCTCTGGCAGAGCGAATGCAGTTACATTTTCTTTTCCTCTGCCAATACTCTCACATGCCATGCCTTTTGAAAGCACAGTTTACTACTCCTTGCCCTTCTGTGAATACTCCTACAACCAATAGCCTCATTGTAGAACACCAAAGGAAATAGTGCATTTAATATTCATGGCAATGGTAATTACCAATGATGGTGTAGAGATGGCTTGATCTCATCAATTGTACAAGATGTGAAATTATAATCTACAAATAATCACAGCCTTTCAGAATAGGTGGTAATGACTTAGAAGAAACCTCAAGAATAAATAAACCGATACTCCTTCCACATCCCGGAGAAATGTTGTTGGATATTGCTACTCCCCATGCATTTTGCAACATTTCCAAAATAAAGTTACAAAAAATTGATTCACTTTACATGCATCCAAAAAAGTCACAAATTGGGATTACATACTTTATGAATGGGATTATGAAATACTGCATCATACTGTTACTATAAGAGACAGACAAAACATGAAAATTAGAGAGAATGAATGGCAAAATTGTCACTTCGGTTTAACATAGTACCTTGGTTGTAAAGTTTAATGACATATTAACAAATGTATCAACCGTTTCTATGTGTTTACAAATGTTGACATTTTACATTTATTTTTGAAACATTGCCTCATTTTGTAGCCTAGGCAAACCACGGTCTTTTTTCTTAGCCTTCTGAGTGCTAGGATTTATAAGCACGGGTCATCAAATCTGGACATCTTTTAAAAATGTTTAATTAGATATTAAAATTTCTATATTGGTTTGCTTCTTGCATCCATTTGCCTGGAAACCCTTTTGCCAGCTGTTTACTCCAAGGTAATGTCTATCTTTGTTGCTTAGGTGTGTTTCTTGTATGTAGCAAAATGATGGTTCCTATTTTCACAGACATTCTGTTAGCCTGTGTCCTTTTTATGGGGGAATGGAGTCCATTGATGTTGAGAGATACTCATGACCAGTAATTGTTAATTCATATTTTTTTGATGTTGGTGGTGATAGTGTATGTGTGTGTGTGTTCCTTCTCTTTTTTTCTGGTGTGGAGTTATTTATTTTCTGTATTTTCTTGGGTCTAGTTAACAGTCTGGGGTTTTCCTTTAAGTGTGCTCTGTAGTACTGGATTTGTGAATAGATATTGTTTAGATTTGGTTTTGTCACGAAATAGATTGTTTTCTACATCCATGGTAATTAAAAGTTTTGCTAGGTATTGTAGTCTGGGCTGACATCTGTGGTCTCTTATGCAAGACATCTGCCCAGTTCCTCTAGCTTTTAGAATCTCAGTTGAGAAATGGGGTGTGATTTTGATAGGTCTGCCTTTATATGTTACTTAGCCTTTTTCCCTTGAAGTTTTTAATATTATTTTTCTGTATATTTAAGTATTTTGATTATTTTTGTGTCAAAGGGATTTTCTTTTCTTCATCCAACAACAATCATGGAGGAACATACAACTTCACTCTTATGCCTGTCATAGGGAAGTCTGGAACTAAAAGGCTGACCCTATTGGACATCTTGTAAACAGATCTATCCCATATGATATCTTCACTTGGGAAATTAGACTTTTGTATGGACTTGGGAAAAGTTATGGAACCTTAGAAATTGGGTCACTGCAGGCAGGTGATTTTCTTTAACTGTTTTGCTTTCTGTCCTCATCATTGTATCCTACCTAAGGAGCCATGTGTGGTACCCTGATGTCACAGGCTTATTCTCTCACACCTTCAGCTATGACAGAGCTTATATGTGGGAGAAAATGTAGAATTTATGTTGCCCTTCAAAAACCATGTAACTTTTTAAAAGTGCTCAATAGCCTCAGTAATAGTGTCAGACCTTGAGACCTCCCCTTGAGCAGGATCCCACTTTGGACCTGTTGCTGAACCTTCTTATCCTCAGGCTCCTCTCCATTTTCATCCCTGTAATTCTTTAAGACAGGAACAATTATGGGTCAGAGATGTGACTGTGGGGTGGCAACCCCATCCCTCACTTGATGTCCTGTCTTCCAACTGGAGGTGGTCTCTATAAGTTCCCTCTCCCTACTGTTGGGCATTTCATCTAAGGTTCTACCCTTTGATTCCTGAGAGTCTCTTACCTCCTAGGTCTCTGGTTCACTCTGGAGGGTCCCCCCCAACCTCCTATCTGCTGAGGTTGCCTGTTTCCATTCTTTCTGCTGGTCCTCAGGGCTTCAGTCCTTTTTGCTCACCCAATATCAGATCAGGTTCCCCTCTCCCTCTACTGCCCCCCACCCATCCACTTTCCCTCCCAGGTCCCTCCCTCCCTCTCCACTTGTGATTGCTTTCTTCTCTCTCCCAAGTGGCCTTGGGCACTTCAGCTTGTTGACATTTTTTGAGATCTGTGGACTATATCTTGGGTATTTGTTGGGGTCTCCCACCTCCACTAATCACTCTCCCTCAAAACATCAGCCCTTCACAGGCGCACAGGCATACCAGAGATGCTACGGAGAAGACCTCCCCAGATCTCCCAGAATGCAGGGCTCTCAGACCTCCCACTATCGCTAGGACCGCCTAAGATCCTTGGACCCGCCCACGATCACTCAGACCCGCCTATCAGATACTCATCTTCACTTTCGATCGGACCGCCAGGTACTCAAGGGCAGGCTGGGAATCTTTCCTTGTATTTAATCAAGTCCAATTAATAAAAATCGAGCTCTGATCAGTGAATAGACAGGGCATCCATTTTCCTTTCGCAGCCCTTTTTCTTTTAGGATATTCCCGTCCTTCAGTGCGAATCCAGACCGGAGTGTTTCTGCAGGCAGAAACACTCAGGTATTCTGTACCTTTTTTTTTTTTTTTTTTTTTGGCTTATATCCACTTATTAGTGAGCACATAGCATGCACGTCCTTTTGGGTCTGAGATACTCACAAAAAGGGACCTATTATAACAAGCAACTGAGTCAGATGCAGATACTTGTATCCAACCAATAGACAGAAGCAGCTGACCCCTGTTGTTGAATTAGAGAAGGCTGAAATAAGCTGAGGACAAGGGGTATCCTGTAGGAGGACCAGCAGTCTCAATTAATCTGGACCCCTGAGATCACCACCGGACAGACAGCATATACCAGCTGATATGAGGCCCCCAGCACACATACAGTAGAGGACTTCTGAGTCTTTGTTCATTCAGAGATAATGCACCTAAGCCTCAGGAGACTAGAGGCCCCAGAGTGTTTAGAGGTCAGGTGTGGTGGGAGTGGGGGCATGCATGTGGAGACATGGGGTGAGGAGAAGGTGTGGGATGTGGAGCAGTTGGAGGGTGGATGGGGTGGCAGGAAATGGAATATGGAGTTTACAAAATAAATTAAAACACCAACAAAAAAATCCATGTAACTTTATAATAAATTAACAAATAACAACAGATACAAGATATTGTCAGAAATACGAAGAAAAAGTAATTAGGAAAGTCTTTGCTAAAATAAATTTCTGTACTTAACATAGAATTTGCTTAAAATATTAAAAAATACTGTATAATACAGCTTTCTCATTACTGGGTATAGAGCTAACTAATATGGAAACAGGATACTGAAGATATATGTCAACTTTCATCCCTATTGCTACATTATTCACAATAGCCAAGATATGGAAATTGCATAAATGTCCTTTGACTGTTGAATAGATATTCAAACAGCTGAGAAATACAGGAACACTACTCAGCATTCAATGGGTGTGGCTAAAATTCAGTTTGACAAATGAAATAACAATAAAGTATAAAACAATTTCTATTTATCCTACACACAGAGAGAGACAGACAGACAGAGAGAGAAAGAGACAGAGAGAGAGAGAGAGAGAGAGAGAGAGAGAGAGAGAGAGAGAATGAAGTTGCCAAATCCATAGAAACAGAGACATGTAGGAGGGAGGTGGCTAACATTTGAAGATTAAATTTTAAAAGTTGGAATATGCTCTAGAGCAGTGGTTCTCAACTTGGAGGTCACAAATCACTTTGGGGGACCCTTTAATAGGAGTCACCAAAGGCCATCTGAAAACAGATATTTATATTATAGTTCATAACAGTAGGAAAATTATAGTATTGAAGTAGCAACAAAATAATTTTATGGTTGGGGGTTCAACAAAATATGAGGGTCTGTCACAGCATTAAAGAGTTGCAGCATTAGGAAAATTGAGAATCAGTGCACTGGAGGCCTAATATATAGTGATGTTGATACCATAAACTATAAAAAGTATTAATTCCTACATAATAGAAATTTCCTAAAAGCTGGGATGATAAATATTTTCTTGTTGTATGCATAAATGGTAACTACAGAGAGGTAATAGGCAGATTAATTGGCTGAATATATTATGTCAAAATATCAAATAAAATTCATTGGATATATAACATTGTTATAGGTCTATTGTATCTCAGAAAAGGTTGTTTTACAATAAGAAAATGTTCTGAACTTGATTATGTTGAAGGTTGCATTACTCTAGACAAATATGAAGATCACATTAAATGAGTTGTGTTGTATGTAAATTTCAAACTAGTAACGTTTAGTTTTGTAAAATATAAAAATAAATAAATGTAGCTATCCTTACAATCTTTAATGATATTGTATTAAACAAAAAATCATGTCAATAACAGAATATTACACAGAATGTTTCCAGTGTTCAAAAATCCCATACTATTACAACTTTGTAGTAGCCTTTTAAGTGGCCAAATTAGCTAGTACACACTTAAAATAACTAAAAATAAATAAGATAGTAGAATTATCTCAGAGGAATAATATGGGAAAATATCACAAAAAGGAGAGGGGGAAATTTCAGTAATTTAACAGATAAATTTATGTAAAATTTCTATAACATGAATTCAGCTGACTGGAAACTCATCAAGTTTCAGCTTTGAAGGGAATCTCATTAAATCAACATAGATAGGAAACATAGACAGAATATGAAGCCTAGAGTCAAAGATGAAGAGAAAGACAAAGCTGACCACATCAAGGAGTTTAAGAAAGTTGACTGGCAGAGGGAGGAAACATTTTGTTTGCTGAAGTTTGGGAGAAGGGGAACAGTACAGGACCACCCCCCCCAAAAAAAAAGGGGTTCATGAGTTGAACTCTTGTTCCCTTGCTGGTGTTGCTATCCAAAAGGTAGTGAGCACCTACCTAGGAACATGTCTTTGAGGATTCTATCTGATCCTTGTTCTGCCCGCATCCTCTGCTTACTATTATCCTTGCTCCTGGTGCTGTGGTGTTCTACTTCACTGTCAATACAGAAACTGTGGAGCCAAGGGCTGGGCACTCAGATGTCTGAAACTGAGCAGCCCTTTTAAATTGTTCTCTCTAGAATTTTGGTTACAACTACACAAAATGCCAACCACTGCAGAGGCATGGAGAGAGCTTTGCGCACAACACTCTTGATATTGTGAAGGACCCATGCTAAAGGCAAGATGGAGAAATGCACAATCAATTGGAAGATTGTGGCTGTAAGTCAAGCAATGCAGAACTAGACAGAGCCAGGGAAGTTCTGGCTGGATGAGAGTTTTTATTTACCCTCTAGTTAAAGCTTACAATCATGCCAATTAATTTGTAACATTAGGTTATAGACCCTGTGGCCTTCGGCATGTTTTTCTAATTTTACAAGAAAGAAAATTAAAGATGAATAGATCTATTCACAGCACTGGTTGAGAACCTTTTGTGTTTCATGAGGAACTGAAGGCCTATTAGAGCCACTGCACAATTGTCATAGTCTGATGAATTTTACCATTGCTTTCTGTCACATTTATGGGGAAGCAAGTAAAAGAAAGATGTGCTGATGTGCCCTTGGTGAGCCCTGACTATGGCAGCAATGATGTTCCTTTTTTAATCAAAGCATCATTCTTCTCCTTGATGAACTCAGGGAGTAATGGAAGCTTCACTGAGGATGGGAGGCTACAAATATATGAGGTTCTTTTCTGCAGTGCTGCAAACAAGTAAAAGATAACACTTCATAGAAGTCATTTTCTCTGCACCATAATCCATCAGACTATTAAACATTTCTTTGAGATAGAATGCTAGGATTATTAATCTATATAAGAGCCACATATTCAGCCTTGGGGAAAGCAGAGAAAATTTCCCAGGGGAATTCCAACATTTCTCTAAGCCTGATGAAAATAGAAATCAATTCAGATTTATATCAATAAACCTGTAAATAAGATAATGCAGTATTTTTAAAAATTTATGAATCAGCCCTTCAACTGGGTTTCTTTACATATTTTATCTGTTGGCAATCCATTTTTAGAGCTTTTTGAACTAAGTATTATTATAAAGTATCAAGAACTGATTAAAACAGAAATTGAATGGCACACTTTAGTTTTCTGCTATTTTCTATACTAGTGACACCGAGTCATGGCTCAGTTCCCTCTTAGAGTGTGTTATAAATACCTTACCAGTCTATAGCTGATGATGCTAGCAAGCTTTCCTCATGTGTATTTTGTGAAAAGTGAATTTACATTTTGATTCTCACCCACAGAATTATTAGACTTACCTTGTTTGTTACATGGAGCACTTCTCTTTGTATTTTAGATTCAGTTTTATCATTTTTACAATAGAGAATAAATAAGAATGATTTCTTGCCGGGCGATGGTGGCACACGCCTTTAATCCCAGCACTTGGGAGGCAGAGACAGGCAGATTTCTGAGTTCTGAGTTCGAAGCCAGCCTGGTCTACAAAGTGAGTTCCAGGACAGCCAGGACTGCACAGAGAAACCCTGTCTCAGAAAAAAACAAAAACAAAAACAAAAACAAAAACAAACAAAAAACAAAACAAAACAAAACCAAAGAATGATTTCTTATTTCCAATATATAATGTCATAAAGAGATTTATTTTTCTCTGAAAACCTCACTGAAATTAAATTATCAAACGTGAATGAATACTTATATTTTAACTTACTATATGTAGATAATTAGCATTGTTTGAAGAATTTTCACTATTGATATTCTTGATTTAATATGCTGACATTTACAGGTATTCAATTACATAGTATAGTGTATTCGAACTAAAATCATCTTGGATAAACACAAGCAGAGTGACAAAAATAAACTCCAAATAAAGCACCATGACAGTGACATTCTTCTCTATGAACAAATCTAGCATTATATATATATATATATATATATATATATATATATATATATATATATATATATGCCATTTAAAAGGTAGGAAGAGATTTGGGAAATGCCAGTGATCTGTTAGGTCATTTTTATTCTGAATTTTTCCCCCTAAGCCTTTTGATCCACTGCTAAAATAGTATAAGATGAAGCCATTTTTCTGAAAATAGAATTAAGAAGCTCTGATCCCTGGGAGATACAGTGCTAGAGATGAATATTGTATCAAGTGGTTTGTGGGCCTTCAAAGATCCTCTTCAGAGCGGTTCAGGCTTCTCATCTAGAGGTGATGGATGACTTAGCGTCTCCTCTTTTGCTTTTGACATGAAAATAACTTAGAAAGTATGAACCCATCTACTGTGCTGCACATACTCTACCTCATGTGAAGGAAATCAGAGATTTCCTGAGGTTTCTCTTAACTAGCCTCTACCACAGTGAGATTTCCTTGAAAAGCAACATCAGTCCATCACTTGATCATTGCTGAGCTAAATATTCATTATCTTCTGATATCAGCTCCCAGTGCTAAAGCAACATGTATTTGGCCTCTCAGGTTTGGCCATCTCACTTCCATACTTTCTGAAACATTGGGAGATGTCAAGGATTTTTTGTGAGATCCTTTATCTTGAAGCTCTTTGAAAAGCAATAATACTTCATCTCGAGTGCAGGACTGTCTTTGTACCAGCTTGACCCCAATTCAACTAAAATTGATGAATATCTCTTCCAAATCTAGCACTGTGTTAGGCTTTGAAGTAGACAGAAGAGAAACAATCGCCTCTACCACTGTGTTGCCATGGTACATTCTCTCTGCTGTTTCCTTTCTGTCATCTGAGTCCAGAGATGTCCTCTCTGTTCAACTCCTCAATTGCCTGAATTCTTAAGTCATTTCATGCTTGCAGCATGAATACCAGTGTGGAACTCAAACTCACTACGGAACTGTGGTGTCAAATGCCAGACTCAGTAGTCTAACTATAGTGGCTGTGTTCCCAAAGACTGTGGTCATCAGTACTTACCAGAGGAAGGAGGCTAAGCAGAAGTGATGATACACATTTATTTTCTTTGTGTCTTAGTCAGGGTTTCTATTCCTGCACAAACATATGACCAAGAAGCAAGTTGGGGAGGAAAGGGTTTATTCGGCTTACATTTCCATACTGCTGTTCCTCATCAAAGGATGCAGGACTGGAACTCAAGCAGGT
>NC_034611.1:28719603-28753920 GCF_900095145.1 Mus pahari | reverse complement strand
TGAGAAAATGCCTTACAGCTGGATCTCATGGAGGCATTTCCCCAACTAAAGCTCCTTTCTCTGTGATAACTCCAGCCTGTGTCAAGTTGACACAAAATTAGCCAGTACACTTTGCTTCTCCCCATGTTTTTATTTACTAGTTTTTGAGAATTTCTTATATGAGTACTATATTTATATCACTCCCACCACATTCTCCCCTCAAGTTCCTCTGTGTCCTTCCAACTTCCTCTCAAATTTACATTTAATTCTCATTATTGTTTAGTATGTACATATAAACAAAACCTGCAGAGTCCATTTTGTGTTTCTCACATGTATTTTTTTGTTTAAGTCTGGCCACTTGTAATCGAATAACCGATCAGATGGCTGTGATCTTAAAAACCAAAACACCCACATTCTCTTTCCCAAACTGAAACATATCCTTCAAACAGCAAGACATATCCATCCTCATAACCCAATAAATCAATAAGCTTTCTAGTGTAATGTTTCTTTTTACTTTTTCCCCTGTGTAATAAGTACATCTGCTAGACAAACTTTCATTATCAGCTTTTCTATGTGTTTAGATATTTTTTTTATTTCTGTAATCAAATATAACATTTCCCTCATTCTAAATAACCTGCTTGTAGTATTAGACACAATTAAGTACAAAAACATCGTCTTTTCTTTTTCCGGGAATTGAAGTCCATTTCCCAACCGTCTGAGTAATATGTTGCACATCGATCCATCTGGAGGTTCTCAAGGGGGATTGACAATACCCTCTACTTTTCCTTATGATAAAAACTATGTAATGCATTTTCACCAAGACAGCACAGTCTAAAGTCATTGCTTCAGATCCAAGCTGAGTGTGGTCTCTAGATAAGTTTAGCTGTCTCCCAACACTCTGTGTACAACCTCATGAGGTCATCAAAATACGAACAGCACCAGAACAACCTACAACAGACTTGCTCAAAACCACAGATCCCACTCTCCAGTAAATGTCATAGATGCGTGAGTTTGAAGATGGCAAATCAAACAATCCTTGAGCATCCTACCCACTCCACCCACATTAACCCAGCTTCTCTCAAATTCTACTTCCAGACCAAATACTATTGACACAAAATTCTCATTTGTAGAAAAATCAGTAAGATGCTTGTCATAGAGCAAATGTGTTAGAGGGACAGGTTCCACAGAAGGCCCATCATTCTCTATTAATCCTGCCCTTGATCTTGAGCATCTATTTAGTCCTGGCAAAGAGTGGACCCTAAAGAAGTGACTATGGCAATGGAAAACTTAGGACAAGGAATATAGAGAGATAAAGTAGAAATTTTAAAATGGTTTCAACCTCAAGAGTCCTAAGTGTCAGACATCAACATAAAGAACCCATGACAAATAAAAGAGACTCAAAGCAACCACCATACTTCTCATAGTGTAAGTGAAGATAAACTTGGAGTTCAAAGCCCTGAAGCTGATGCAGGCATGGGGCCACCAACAGACTACAGTCCATCTCTGACACTAGAACCTATTCTGTCTCAAATCCCGCTGATATCCCAAAGTACACTGAAAATCTAACTGTTCCACTGGGAGAAAATCTTGCATTTTGTTCATCCTTACATTGCAGCACCTTAAATCCAGCTGACTGATTTTGATATCAAAACCTACAGTGCATTAGAAATTTACATTTTAAAATAGAATTATCCCCACTGACCAGCTTTTAAATGGACAATATCTAAATATGTAGTGTTAATATTTTACTACTTTTTTCTTTAAGGAAACAAAACACACACCATACCTCCATGTGCTAATTTATCTGCAAAGGGAAGCATTGCTTTTCTGAGTAAAGGGACATATTGCTGATAAACCAGGAATTCACAGAGAATGATTATTACATAGGAATGTTTATAGCTACCCATGTTCTCAAAAGAATCTATTAAGTATCATTATATTGATCAGAATGATTCAAATTCAGTTTTTGGGGGGACATAGAAAGAGAAAAATGTATGTTTTGTTTTGTTCTTTTTATTTTTTAATTTAAGCAAAGCTAAAAGTCAGATCTGATTCCAATTACATTAGTAGCCAGAGCTCAGACTGTAGAGCGGTGGTATGAATTCCTTGTTTACCACAGATCTTCCTTTACAAACCAATAGATCTACTCAAGAAGATTAACAATTTATTGACATTGCACTTATAGACCTCAAACTTACATGGCACATTGAGTTAATTGTATTCTTTCTTATATCTATTTTTTTCCTCTAATTTCTGGTGTAACTTACATGTCTTCCCTCACCTTAGATATCATATATCATTCTTTTAACGGGTAATGGATTCTATATTTTTGCCTTCAATTCATCTTGCATAACAGAGCCAACTGTTATTAAGCACTGGGGCCAATCTCTATTATGTAACTGTAACCAGGAATCCTAGAAGATAGCATTTAAGGACAGAAAAGCATCTTTTAGCCCACAATTTCCCAGAGTTTTCAGTATTTGTCAGTGAAAGCAGGTCAGTGGGACCACACAGCAATGCTTGTTCCAGGATAGCATGTTAGGAAGGAGAAAGCCTGAGCCCCAAATTAGAGTAGGTATAACCTTGAAAGATATGTGCCTAATGTCCTGTTTCTGCCAGACAGTCTTCTTCCTAGAGGTTTCACAACTACTAATGTTCAAAATATTAGTGTACGTAGATATTTTAGAATTAAAATATACCATTGAATAATGTTTTTTATTTTTAAGTTTCTATTTGCTGTGTCCGCGTTGCTTTTGCATTAATATTGTGATTGACTTCATTTTAGTGTCTAATTATTATTTAAATTTGTCCTCTGGCAATTTCATACATGCTTGAAATTCATTTTTATTATTCTCAGCCCAGTCCTCTTCATACTTGTCAAACACCCTCTTTCCCCAAAAGACTCTTTTTATTGTCATGTCGCTTTTGTTTTGTTTCATGACCCAATGAGTTTAAGTAGGACTGTCTGTATAACTGTGGGCTAGAAAATATCCACTGGAGGTTAGTATGACTATCAGTAGGAATACAACTGAAGACAATGACCCCCCCCCTTAGAATTAATCCATAAGTAGTCAACGGTTCAGCATGGAAAGAGCCACAGGAGTCACCCATTATGCATACATGACTGACTTAGCAATCTTCATCTTGTGCAGACCAGAGAAGGCAACCATAGGTCCTGCAAATTTATGCTTCATTGGATGGTTCATACCCAGCAGATAGCATTTCATAAACCTTATCCCTGTTTTCTAGCTCTTGCTTTCTCTATGTCCCTTCTTCTGAAATGTCCCATGAGCCTTAGCGTGTGTATGTAGGGCTTGGGAATATAAATATCCTGGCTAGGGGAGAATATACAGCAGTTCTTCATTCTCAGTATTTTAAACTGACATGAGTCTCTTATGCAATACTACTCATTGTAAAAAGAAACTTCTCTGGTGAAAGCTAAGATAAGCATTTGTTTGTGGGTATAAATGTAAATGTTTAGAAGACAGTTTGACAGCAAGTAAAATGTCTTATCCCAAAACAAATATGGAAATGGGAGAGGAAGAATAATATTACTTCTTAGCAGAAAGCAAAAGTTTCCTTCTTCCATGTCCTTTTATGTGGGCTGCCTTTAGAAGGTGTGAACAAGATTTGGGATGGATCTTCCCACCTCAGATGGTCCACCCAAGAATAACCCCTCACAGGTGTGCCCAACTGCTTGGCTTCTGGTGATTTCCAAATAGAGTCAAGTTGACTACCGAGGTTAGCCCTCATAGCTTTCTCCTTTCTTGTGGAGGTCTTGGGCAGTCAAACATAGTTGCGGTGAGTTCATGAATGCAATAGCCTTGTCATTCCCAGAGGGCTGCATTTCACAGTGCCCCACTTCCATTCTCTAGCTCTTATTCTTTTTTCTTTCTAGTCTGTGATATTTCTTGCACTTTATGAATCTCTGCATTAACTGCTACCTTCTACAATAAAAAAGCTTCTCTAATCAAAATTGAGAGTAGCACAAACTTATGGATAGAAATACAATAGAAACATGAGTGTTTAGAGGGCAGTTTGACAATATGACTGTTTAGCTAAACATAAGTGGGATCTTCCCTAGAGCATGTAGCTTCCGTTGACATGTTTTTTGACCTTGACCATATTTACTATATCAGGCATGAATTCCTTCCTATGAAGCCTGGTTCAAATCCAATAAAAAAGTGGTTGGTTTCTCCCCAAAGCACTCTTACCATAATTGCACCAGTGGGTCTGTCTTGTCTGGAGTGTCAATATTATAGCACATGGCATCAAAGATTGGGTTAGTTTCTCTTTTTCCTGTAGCATCCTGCATAGCACTTACCAGAACTATGATACTTTTGCAGTAGAGAGACAATTTTCTGATCAGCTCAAGCTTGATTTCTCCATGTTATGCAAATGAACTGTGGTCATCAGCAATAGAGTCTTACTGTGTAGTTATGATGAGTAACCAAGAGAAATGTTTGTCTTATTTTAGAGTATTAGGTAGGTTCAAAAAGAGGCAATGAAACCATCAAAGATAGTTTAATTCCTCAATATTAGGTATAATTGGGGATTACTGACATTCCTAAAGCCAACAATTTTATGGAAAGAACTTCATTCCAGAAGTTGAAAGAACAGATTCGTATTGATAAGGGAACCAAAGAATTTTTCTTGCTGGTTGGTCATGACTGATCTAACATTACCCACAGGGGAGAGGGTGACAGAACGAATTCCATATCTCCTTTTTGCCCCTGAAGTCACAACAGATGCATCATTTGCCAAGAATGTTTCAAAATGCTATAATAATGGTGATATTTCAATTAAGTTTAAAGTCCTAAAATCAGTTACCTTGTTATAAGGTGTGCAGAAGTAAATGAACAATTTTGTAGTGCAACCTAACAGATATTAGACATTATATTCACTTTTGATTTCTTTGAATTTGTGATCTCCATATTTTGATGTTTTTTCACACATCTTGTAAAAATATATTCTCTAAGCATATGATTTTATAATCATTAACATATACAACAATTACAACCAATGCAAAGAATAACACCCTCCTTTCAGTCTTTTCAGGTAAAACTTTGTTCTGAAAATCTCCTCAGAAAATAAAGGAAAACTAAAGAATCTACCTTATAAGTAATCAAAACTATACAAAAGACACTATATAGAAAAAATTCAAATACTTCTCAGAAAATTGTGCTTATTAATGTAAAAATAAAAAAGGAGAAAGTAGAATTAACGAGGCAAGCATCATCTCACAAAGCAAGTAAAAGCAAGAGAACAAAAATAGAGAACAGAAATGCCGGATATACAATCAAAGTTAACTGGTTAGAAACAACAGAAAAGCTACTATGTATGTATAAAAACCAAGTATTTGAAGAAATAAAAACTAAAACTTATAGACAAACTGAAAGCTGATATAATCAAGTTGAGAGAAAACAAGTATAAACATGTGAAGCTTAAATCGTTGGGAAAATAACTTGAACTATACAAATCTTTTTAAAATACTGAAGAGTCTATATAGTGCTTTGTATTCCAATTTTAAACCGTAGGTAAAATGTGCATTTCTAGATTTACATTTTCGAGATCACTCTGAGGAAACAGCAGTTTTGACTTCTCATGTCCCTCGAAAGGAATAGATAACCACAAACAATTGTTTTCTGAGATTTAGGGTTCTTGATTAGAAGAGAGCTCTTGCATACCTTACGGGATGCCTGCATTTGAGCTACAGCATTGTACAAGCAGACAAGCCAAAGTCTCTGCATGAGTGGAAGAACACAGTGAAGACTCTTTACTAGAATCCTTCAAACCTTCAAAGCATGAAGCATGCTGTCTCAAAACCCCAGGGAAAAACACTCCTTCATCACTGTGAAACAAAATCCTGTAGATTAGCTAACTAAAACTCCACACATTTTACAAGAAGGTCCCAGTTTAAATTCAGTTGCCATATTATTTCCATGACTTACTCATCAACATTTTACTGTTTGAAGTGACTGAGAAACATTACTGTGTCATAATTGCATAGTTAGATGAGGAATATGTAAGTGGAATGCATTTAATGCTTTTCTTGTGTTAAGTCAACTGTTCTGATCACTGAATGTGCAATGAGACATTAGGTCTTTCCATACCCTTTTACTATATCCAGTGATTTACTGTTAAATCCAAAACTGTCCCATCCCCTGCAATGACAGTGCTGGTAACAATTTTCTAAACAGAAAGACAAAGCAAGCAGAAGGGCAGAAAGGTTGTTACTGGGCAAGCAGAAGCCTAAATTCAGAATTCCTGAGGCAGATTTCTGGTTATCAGGAAAATAACTACCTCCTTTATCTAATCCAATGGTCAACTACCTCAGACAAGGTTATCTAGTTTCTAATTAAAGTGAATAGCCTCATCAGCTCAGAAAGTCCAACACATCGAATGTTATAAAATCTGCTTGCTTTAACCACCAAGTTGTTGTCCTCTATTCTTGGAGGCAGACCTGCAGTTTGTTACCACAGTGAATTTTCCTTTCTATCCATGGTGTAGTCCAGGCATTGACTTCATTGGTTTCACTCTCCCCTTACTAAGAATCTTTATGTGTATTCCCTCTTAATAACCTGACCTTTTTGTTTCAGGTTAGGCAGATTGTATGAACAAATTAATCCAAGTGGGATGTATCAACATCATGCCTTGATTTCATCAAAAATCACAGGTCTTAAACCAAAAAGCCACAACTTTTGAAATATTTTGAGGAAACAGGACCTATATTATTCAACTAGAATAAATTCATATTGTATTTTCATCCAATATTACTTTATTCTTGAAAGCAAACACTATATACTCAAAACAACCTTATCATACATATCTGCTTTGTATAAGATTGTACTTTGAAAATTTTATGTACAATGAAGCTATGACTTTGTTAATTAAAAAAAAGAATGCTATCACTATTTAAGCTGTTTCAGGACTTTAAACAAGAAAGATTTTAACGTGAATTTCACAATGGGAATATAAAATTGATCCCAAATCAGGCAATTATTGCAACAATTACAAACACATGAATGACTTAATCACAGCCTAATCCCACTCACACATATTGATGTAAAGCTATAAATAAGCCATTAGCAAACTAAATCAGAACTTCATTTTAAATGATGCATCGTGATTAAATGGGATTTATCTCAGGAACATAAAGGCAAATCAACAATAGCATCTTAATTAATAAGGAAGAATATTTTCTATGCTAGTAAAATCTAAAAATGGTAATAATAACTACAGCATCTTTAATTCTGCATTGGAGGAATCAGTCAGGCATTCAGAAAACCAACCAACCAACCAGCCAACCAACCCCAGCAATCTGAGCCATACAAGTTAAAAGGAGGATGGGGAATTTTTAAATAGATTATATAGCAGAGTATCTTGAAATTAAATATAATCAGTGAAACAACAAGATGAGTAATTTAGCAAGTTTAATTGAAATGTAAAAATCAATACTTTTATCATCTAAATGCTTTGGGAGACAAAAAACAACATTCATAATGGCAGCAACAATTACATACCTAAGAATTGTTTTAACAAGATATATGAAGTCTAAATGGCAAAAATGGGATCAATAAAATTTGGATAGATTGGGTGGAAAATCAATCAAAACTGTTCAAGTTAAACCATTAGATTTCAATATTTTGTTTTATCTTATTGATTTGAAACTATATACCAAAATTTAAAGTTAATATTAAGAAAATGAATCAATAAGATTTATCCTAAACACACAGGAAAATATGAGTAATTGTGTTGAGGTGAACACACACACACACACACACACACACACACACACAGAGTCTCGTTGACTATCAATTAAACAAATTAGTTTCTGAAAGTAGAAAACAAGTATGTGAAAAGTTTACATGATAAAGGTACCAATTTATATTTCCAAGGAAATATAAAATTTTCTATTGTTAGTCTAAAAATACCTAAATAGAAATTTAAAGCAAGATAATTTTTGGCAATCGTAGCTCATATTATATATACTTCAAGAAATTAAAGTTGAAGACTAAAAACTAAAACACATTAGGACAAGGGAAATTTGTATGAGCTATTTTATAGCATAAGCATAAAGAATGCTTTCCCAAGAATACTGTCCTAATTTGCTTTCTGATGCTAAAATCAAGTACAGACTGTGGTCATCTGATGTAAAATGCCTCCAGGATTCACAGAGAGTGGCACTATTAGGTGTGGCCTTATGGGAGTAGAAGTGGTCTTGCTGGAAGGAGTGTGTCACTAGGGGTTGACTTTGAGGTTTCCAGTGCCAAGGAAAGGCCCATTGTCATTCTTTCTCCCCGGTGCCTGCTGATCCTCATGTAGAACTCTAGGCTCCTTCTCTAGTATCAAGGGCATTTTGCCTGTGCATTGCCATGCTTCCTGCCACGATAATAATGAACGAATCCTCTAAACTACAAACCAGTCCTAATTAACTATTTTTTTCTTTAAAGAGTTATTTCAGTGCTTCTTCAAGGTAATAAAGCCCTAACTAAGTCACTGATCAAGACTAACTGGGGAAGAAAGTTTTTATTTTTATCATTCCCTTTATAATCCATTATCAAAAGAAGGAAAGGCTAGTTAGAGCTAAAGGCAGGAACTGAGGCAGAGACNAAAAAAAAAAAAAAAAAAAAAAAAAAAATGCTGCTTATTGGTTTGCTTTCCCCTGGTTTGTTCGGCTGCCATGTCAATACAGCCCAGAGCTACCTACTCAGTCATTGTACAACTCACAATGGGGTTAGTCCTCCTCCATCAATTAGCAATGAAGATAATGCTTCAGCTATCCTGAAAAGCCAGTCTAATGGGGGAAATGTATCTGTTGAGCTGACCAAAAAGCAAGTAGGTGAGAAAAGAGTTTAATTGGCTTACACTTCCATATTGCTGTTCATTGATAAGAGAATTGGAATTCAAGGACTGGAATTCAAGAAGGACTGGAATTCAAGGACTGGAACCTGGGGGTAGGAGCTGATGCAAAGGCCATGGAGGGATGCTATTTATTGGTGTGTTTCACATAGCTTGTTCAGCCTACTTTCTTTCTTTCTTTTATTAATCATTTAATTTTTTATTAGATATTTTCTTCATTAACATTTTAAATGCTATCCCCAAAGTTCCCTATACCCTCCTCCCGCCCTGCTCCCCAACTCACCCACTCTTGCTTCCTGGCCCTGGCATTCTCCTGTACTGGGGCATATGATCTTCGCAAGACCAAGGGCCTCTCCTCCCATTGATGGTCGACTAGGCCATCCTCTGCTACATATGCAACTAGAGACAGAGTTAGTTCATATTGTTGATCGTCCTATAGGGTTGCAGCCCCCTTTAGCTCCTTTCTTATAGCATCACTAGCCAAGGATTGCCACCATCTACAATAGACTAGGCCCCCCCTCTATTGATTACTAATTGAGAAAATACCTTAAAGCTGGTTCTCATAGTGACATTTCCTCAACTTTCCTTCCTCTTTCTCTCTCATGACTCTAACTTATGCCAACTTGACACACGTAAGCAGTCAATACATAAGGTAACTCTAGTTTCTGATAGAGTGACAAAACCTACTCAGCAAAATTACTTTCCCAATACTCTTCACAAATAAACTCAAACTTCAAAAAAGAAGAAATTGGTTAAGTTACACATATTTTCAATTTTCAATTAAATTACAAAATAACACTTTGCACAAACTGATCTGTGAATGATTAAAGAAAACTAGGGAAAATGTTTCTACTTCAAATTACAGAAATGTCAGTTCTCCATTATGTTCAAAGTTCTTAAAATTATAAAAAGAAATGACTTATAGAACAGTGTAAGAAGCTCCTGAAAGAACCACTCCACACAAAGGTAGGCAGAAGTGGTAAACAGGCATTTAATTTTTAAAAGGTATCTATAAATCATATTTAGAACACACGGAAAACAAAGACAGAGGTTTTTTTTTTTTTTCAGAAAAATGTATTGAACTTTGCTTACAATAGAGTTTGTAATACTTGATAATTTCCATCTGATCTTGTGGCCTGGCTCAGAGTATATGATAACTGCTTCACTCTAATGTGGTCGAAAATGCACGCCTGACTCTGTAGTGGACGGAATGGACGGAATGAAAATTGTCCACATAGATTCATTGGGAGTGGCATCATTGGAGATGTGGTCTTGTTGGCAGAAGTGTGTCATTGGGGTTGGGCTTTGTAGTTTCAGAAGTTCAAGGCAGTTCCAGTGTCGATGTTTCTTCTTGCTGCCTGCCAATTCAGATATAGAAATCTTGCTTCTTCTCCAATACATATCTGCCTGGACACCACCATGCTTCCAACTAGGATGTTAATGGACTAAGCTTCTGAAACTGTAAGCCAGCCTCAATGAAATATTTTCCTTATAAAGAGTGTTGTGGTCATGGTACCTCTTCACAGGGACAGACGTTCTAACAACCAACACAGTCTCCCCTGTATTATTCAGTCAAGGCTGAAAGTATCTTCACAGGAGAAGCAAACTACCAGCTTTTGTGGTTGTTTTCTCCAAGACACAAACTGTAGAAGGTAATTCCACAAAAAAACACATCGATGTTGGGAATCTTTTCCTGTATCCTTCCCCACAGGGCAGTACCTCTACTGTAAGCACTGAAGCCATACATCACAAAGATTTTCTCGGTTGGTATGATCTTAATCTGCTGACTCCGGAAAGCACCCTCCTTATCAGTCAGGGCTGTCACTCTAACAGAAGGCAGTCATTGCTCCAGCCTTGGTAACAACAGCTCAGGGACATTGTTCATCAGAGAAGAGTTACCTCACAACACTCAGATATTCTCAGAGAACCTAACTTTTTTTATGTAACTGTAAACTGGAACAGTCAATACTTAATTTGTCCTTTTTTTTTTTTTAATTATTTATTTATTTATTATAAGTAAGTACACTGTAGCTGTCTTCAGACACTCCAGAAGAGGGAGTCAGATCTTGTTAAGGATGGTTGTGAGCCACCATGTGGTTGCTGGGATTTGAACTCTTCATCTTTGGAAGAGCAGTCGGGTGCTCTTACCCACTGAGCCATCTCACCAGCCCCTTAATTTGTCCTTTAAACATAATTGTTATTTCAGTGGGAAGGTATGTAAAGGAGGTCCTTAACTGTGTGAGAGTAGAGAGAAGTCTGAAGATTAGCTGTTAACAAAGAAAAGTGAAGTGATCTAAACATTTTCCATGACTCTATCTGTCGAGGAAGAAAATGCACCAAAAAATGGTCTAAAATTACCCCTATATGCTCTGTGAAACAGAACAAGAAGTCAACTATCAACACAACTATGAGCATCAAACAATCATAGGAAATAGAGGCAGAAAGCTCATTAAAGAAGCGAGTAGAAGAGACAGGACACTGAGCTAAGGCTGTGGTAGACATTGAATATCTCCATATGGCAAAGGATGCGGTCTCCGAGGAGAACATCAAGGCTTTAAGTATGAACTAAGAAGCAGTTGTGAGGAAGAGGTTCAGAGGTTACATGGAGACCTAGCTTAGCACTAATAAGCTATTGACTGTCCCAATTTGCAGATTCTTTTTTTTTGGGGGGGGGGGAGGGCACAAGTATCCATGTGTAGTGTCCATGAATATATGTGTGTATATACTGTAAGTGGATGGGAACATGTGTATTGGATAATATCTATGTATGTGTCTGTGAGTGTAGATGTGTATTGTGAGTCAAGGTCTCTCATTAGACCGACAGTTTACCAATTCAGCCGCTCTAGGTAACAAGCTTACTCCATGGATCCCTTATCCAGGCCTCCAAAGCGTTGAGATTACAGGCACATCACTGTGCCCATTTGTCATATACTGGGATTCTAGGGGATGCCAACTCCAACCCTTATGATTAAGGGGCAAGGAAGTTACCCTCTGAGCCATCAGCTAGACCCTACACTTCTCCATACCAGTGAAACAAAGTTACATTGAGATGTTCTGAAACTTGTTGCCTTTAACACACAGGGACCTAGAATATAGCCTGTGGTTTAAACACCTGTGATTTTGTTCCTACATCACCTGGTAAACCAATGGAAGGGGAGAGAAAATTTGCTTGAAACCTCCAAGACCAGGGGTCGACTTTAAGATACTTTGGTCCTGTCACTGAGAGTGAGATCATGATACCTGTATTTTAAAAATGCATTCCATGGTTTTATTTTTGGTTTTGCTTTTGAAATCAGATATGTAAGTATTTAGCTTAAATATTATGAGAATATTCACATATTATTATAATTCTCATATTCTTTTTTCCATTTTTATTAGGTATTTACTCCATTTACATTTTAAATGCTATTCCCCAATGTCTCCTCTACCCTCCCCCCTGCTCCTCTACCCACCCACTCCCCTTTATTGGCCCTGGTGTTCCCCTGTACTGGGTCATATAAAGTTTGCAAGACCAAGGGGTCTCTCTTACCAATGATGGCTGACTAGACCAGGTTCTGCTACATATGCAGCTAGAGACACAAGCCCTGGGGTGCTGGTTAGTTCATATTGTTGTTCCACCTATAGGACTGCAGATCCCTTAAGCTCCTTGGGTACTTTCTCTAGCTCCTGTGTTCCAGGATAGCAGACTGTGAGCATCCACTTCTGTGTTTGCCAGGCACTGGCAGAGCCTCACAGGAGACTGCAATATCAGGGTCCTTTCAGCAAACTCTTGCTGGTGTATGTAATAGTGCTTGCGTTTGTGGCTGATTATGGGATGGAACCCTGGGTGGGGCAGTTTTTGGATGGTCCATCCTTTCATTTCAGCTCCAAACTTTGTCTCTGTAACACCTTCCATTTGAGTTTTGTTCCCAATTCTAAGAAGGGGCGAAGTGTCCACATTTTGGTCTTCCTTCTTCTTGAGTTTCATGTGTTTTACAAATTGTATCTTGGGTATTCTAGGTTTCAGGGCTAATATCCACTTATCAGTGAGTGCATATTAAGTGAGTTCTTTTGTGATTGGGTTACCTCACTCAGGATGATACCATCCAGATCTATCCATTTGCAGAGGAATTTCACAAATTCATTGTTTTTAATAGCTGAATAGTATTCCATTGTGTACCACATTTTCGATATCCATTTCTCTGTTGAGGGACATCTGGGTTCTTTCCAGCTTCTGGCTATTATAAATAAGGCTGCTATGAACATAGTGGAACATGTGCTCTTATTACTCATCAAAAGTAAAATCTTCCAAGATGAACTCTCAATTCTGAATATCTGTGCTCCAAATGCAAGGGCAGCCACATTCATTAAAGAAACTAGTAAAGCTTAAAGCACACATTGCTCCTCACACATTAATAATGGGAGACTTCAACATCCCACTCTTGTTTTTGTTTTTGTTTTTGTTTTTTATTTTAGTTCAGTCCAGATGTTGACAGCCAAAAATATCCATCACAGCTAGTTTTCTGTAATCGATGTAAACAAGAATATATACACATGCATTGTGGATTCTACAATGAATAGCACATTCACTGTAGCTTGCCACACACACAGTGAAAGGTGGCATTTCTATTCTATTTCTCCCAATTCACTTTTGGCCTGTACCTTCACTTTAATCTATTTGAAAGAAGGAATGAAGTGTTCAGGGTCAGATGTGGGGAAGGACAATAGAGATGGTCATGAAAACAAATGGAAATCTGCAACTGATGGGGATGAGGAGATGGGGGCCATCTCCAAGATAAGGCAGAGACCTGGGGTAAGGGAGGTACCCATGAATCAGTGACTGTGATCTTAGCTGTGACTCACTGCATTGGGGATATAGAACCTGAAGAGGCCACTTCCTATAACCAGGTAGGAACCTCAGTAGAGCAATAGAGACAACAACCCACCCATAAAACTTGTAACCCAAAATTTATCTTGTCTACAGGTATGAAAATGGAGCAGAGAATGAGGGAATGGCCAAACAAGGACCACTCCAACTTGATACCCACTGGATGAGCAAGCACCAACCCCTGGCACTATTAAAGATACTCTGTTGTGCTTGAGGACAGGAGCATGTTGTCCTTTGAGAGGCTCCACCTAGCAGCTGACTTGGATCCAGACACCCACAGGTAAACAGTGGAAGGAGATTGGGGAAGCTTATAGAAGAATGGGAGGAAGGATTTTGGGCCCCAAGGGGATAGAAACTCCACAGGAAGTCCAAGAGAGTCAACTAACCTGAACCCTTGGGGCTCTCAGAGTCTGATCTATCAACAAAAGAACATTTGTGGGGGCTGGACCTAGGCATCCCCACTCCTATGTAGCAGATGTATAGCTTAGCCTTCATGTGGGTTCCGAACAACTGGAATGTGTGCTATCCCAAAGGCTGTTGCTTGTACATGGGATATGTCATATTAGCTAGGCTGCCTTGCCTCAATGGGAGAGGATATGCCTAGTCTTACAGAGACTTGAAATGCCAGAGTGGGGGGATACCCAGAAAAGAGAATGAGGGAAGGATTATTGGAGGGGTGATTGGAAGGGGGCATGGAGAAGGATATAAAGTGAATAAGCAAAAATGTAAAATTTAGTTTAAAATTATCCATAATCTCAAGGACACAATAAGGACCCCAAGCAGTGTAGAGACAAAGAGGTATACACTCAAAGTCTTCATTACACTATTTGCTTTTAGGACAAGTAAAGGGGTAAAGTGTAACTTTGTGCTTGACAGTGCAGTTTTACTCATTCAAATATAAACACCAAGTGTTCCCCAACTTAAGAAATTTGAGTTCCTAGTTCAGGATTTTGTTTGGACTATAATAAAGTATGTCATCTAAAATTCTGTTCTAGATGACCCTGGCAGAAAACCCCTCCCCACTGGTACCAGAAATCCAAGGTAAATGTCCATCCACAGGCCTCCAACATTGTCTCAATACCTGCTCTGATTTCACCCAAAAGCACCTCGTCCCCTCATGTCCATGTGCCCGCCCACTCTTCAACATAATCCCTCTGCTCTACTAGAGGTTATGCCAGTCCCAGAACCCCAAGCAAGACCCTATCTCCAGCTCAACAACCTTCCTCGCAGTGCACCCAGATTTCCCCCAACAGTCACCTGCTTCTCAACATCTTGGCCCACCACTCATGCAGAAGCTTCCTGCTCCACAGAAACCACACGGGTACCAGAACCTCCAAGGCCATAGCCGTCTCCCAGTCTCCCAGAATCCCAGACCCCCAGAGGTCATGCAGGCCACTAAAATCCCAGCAGGAGATCCTGCTGGACCAGAGGACTCACCAGCCACCAGAACCACAGGCCACTCGGGCCAGAAGACCACGGAGGAAAGAGAAACTAAGGAACAGAACACCCATTTGACAAAAATAAACTTAGAAATTGGCACCTAAAAACCTATAATTATCTGAAACCCAGATGCCTAGAGGCCAGTTTAAGAACACAATCAACAACAGCCGGGGCCATCAAGGAGTTCTGGGATTCTATGAAAAAAAAAAAACTAATAAATAGGAGTAGAAAGAGAAGAACCCCAGTTCAAAGGCCCAGAAAATATTTTTAATTAAATCATAGAAGAAAAATTTCCTAACCTTAAGAAGGAAATGCCTATAAAGGTAAAGGAAATTTACAGAACAACAAATAGATTGGACAATCACTTTTGAAATTTACATGGCAGTTTCTCAGGAAATTGAGAATTGATATACCTTAAGACCCAGTTATATCACTCCTTGGCATATACCCAAACCACATTCCACCATATCAAATGGAAACTTGCTCATCTATGTTCATAGTAGCTTTGTTTGCAATTGCCAGAAACTGGAAACAACCTAGTATCCCTTTACTAAAGAATGGACAAAGAAAATGTGGTATATTTACACAATGAAGTATTACTCAGTTGTTTAAAAAAAGAACATCATGAAATGTTCAGGAAAATGTGTGGAACTAGAAAAATTATACTTAATGAAGTAACCAGACCCATAAAAACAAACATGGCATGTATATGTACTCACTTCGAAGTGGATATTAACTGTAAAGGATTATCATGCTACACTCCACAAATGCAGAGCAGGTTAAGTAGTAAGACGGTTCAAGGGGGCATGCATGGATCTCCCTGGAAAGGGAAAATTAAAAAAGTATTGCTGCCAAACTGAGGGCAGGTGACAATGAGAACAGGGTTAGTCAGGATGGGGTAGAATGGAGCTAGAGAGTACTGGAATGGGTGTGGGGGGGCACTTCAGGGTCAAGGTGGAAATCAAATGCAATGGAATCTACTAGAAAACTACAAAAGTGAATGTAGCTAAGACTTCTAGAAGCGGGGGATCCTGGAGCCTAAACTGGCAGTCTGCTATAAATAGGTAAGCCTTCCAGTGGAGGGTTTGGGATGTCAACCCAGCCACAAAATATTGAACCTACAATGTATCCTACCTGCAAGATATTCTGGGGTAAAGGTGGCAAAGAAATTGTGGGACCGGTGAGCCAATGACTGGTCCCATCTTGAGACCCATTTTTATGAGTGAGAGCCCCTCCCCCGACACAGCTTAGAGGGTCAGGAACCAGAGGCTGGACAGCCCAGAGACCTAGTCTAGAATTAAATATGATAGGGAAAAAAATCTGCTGAAGTGATTTCTAATGATATTCTGCTATGTTAGTAGACAAGAGCCTAACAGAGAGGCTTGATCCAGCAAATGATAGGAGCAGATGCAGACAACCACTGACAAAACTTAGTTGAAGTTGGGGAAATATTTCAGAAGACAGAAGACTCTGAGAAAAGATTACAGGAGCCACAGGGGTAAGGATAACACACAGACACACACACACACACACACACACACACACATACACACAAATCCCCCACAAAATCAACTAATCAGAACTCATAGAGGCCCACAGAGACTGAAGTGATGATCAGGGACTCTGCATATATGTTATAGCTGTGTCCTTTGCAGCTCCATATGCCAGGTTTGGTTACTATCCCTGGGAGGCCTGCCCTTTTCTGAAGAGAAAGGCGGGGCAGAGGGAGACCGGCTCTGAGGGAGAGAGGTAAGAGGAGGAACTGGTAGGAGAAGAGGAGGGGAAACTGCATTTGGGACATAATATATGAGAGAAGAATACATTTTAAAAACTACGTTATATCTCTTTTGAAAATAAGGGCAAGATCACATACATCAAAGGCTGGCTATAGAATACACGTGCACGCGCGCGCACACACACGCACGCGCACACACGTCAGCGTTTTATAGCTAAGAACTGCTAAATGCTAAATGCTATTCCCTCTGCTGTGCATCAGCGAACACGAGTCAACATTCCCATGCTGCACCATGCTCTGGAGTCCAGGC
The DNA here is from genome assembly GCF_900095145.1 of Mus pahari. Lineage (NCBI taxonomy): Eukaryota > Metazoa > Chordata > Mammalia > Rodentia > Muridae > Mus > Mus pahari. Next base: position 28,736,727 of record NC_034611.1, on the reverse strand, counting down.
GTTCCATTTAGCTTCTTCATGACTCATTGATCTAAGCTTTTAGACACTCTTGCACTTCATGTTTCTTAGGAGGTGGTGATTAGAGCTAGCAGCAGACAGCTCACCAGGGACAACTTGAAATGCTCCTAAAGCTGTATTAATGATGGCAGGAGTTGGGTACGGGGCTCTGAAAGGTGAAAAATTATAGGTCTGTGAGGTATGCTCCTTCCAATGCTTTCAAGTTTGCTCCCAGGTGGATTTTTTTTTCTAAAGATATGTCATCTCAGTGAACATTAAAAATTCCCATAGCAACGACTTGTCTGGCTGTGATGGTAGACATCCAAGTTTTATGGTGAGATTCTGCTAAGCAGGAGAAATCTGCAACCTGGCAGCTAACCCAGATTCATACCCCAGGTGTTCTAAATAATAAATATTCTTTCTCTTTTTTTTTTTTTTTTGCAACCTGTCTACCCTTCAAGCAGGAGTGGCTACATTTGTCAAAGCAGTGGGGGTGTCAGGGAGAGAGTGAAATTGGGTGTTTTAGTTTAGTTTCCACTAAAGGCAGAGCCCGCGAATTGTCTCCAGGGCAGGTAATTTGTCTGAGAGATGATCTTGAAAACCAGAAATTAGAGAGAGACAGAGCTGAATGACTGAGAAAGGAGAGAAGCTAATATGAGTGAATATTTTCCCTTCTGCTGCTGAAGGCAGTTGGGGCGCAGTTCATGCAGAACTGCGGAGAGGAGAGCAGAGTCCTTCTAAGCAATTCTCATCACTCAGGGGCCTCTTTCCATTCACACTTTCCTCCAGTGCTTGAAGGTCACCACCAAGGGCATTTGTTTCAGGCGGCTTGTTCCAAAAGTACAAAACTAGTCCTGTGGGCAATTCCGAAAGCCATGAAGCACACTTATTGACACAAGATGAGCAAGTTGAGAGAAACTTTCTGTCTGGAACTACCTGCCACCACAGGTGAGACTAAAAGTGGCAGCTGCTACAACCCAGCCTGTTTCCCTGTTCAGACTGATTAATGTCCTTCACTGAATCCATTTTGTTGCTGTAATTTCCAGGTGAAGGCTGGCTACAATTCTTGTCCTAAAGCTTATTTATGTGCGGTTCGTGAACGGAGCAGTAGCATGCGTGCTGTCAAGCCCAGAAGTAGACTCGGTGATCCTGTTCTTCGTCTAGTTCTGTTGTCTCGCTCATCCAATAGTTCTGCGGAACTCGGCTGCTCACCTAGTACGTTTCCTAGACCTTCGTATCTGAGTCTGCCTTCTTACTTGTTCTAGGCTGTGGGTGCATCGCTGCTGTGATTTTTCTGTTCGCGGCTATCATCAGACACCAAATGGCCAAAGAGCAGCTCAGGATCTGAGCACGGTAGACACACTCTTCTCTGAGCTCCAGGTCTCACAGTAAGTAACCCAGTGGTGGCCACAGTTTCAAGGCTAAGCGCCTTGGTTAAAGACGGTCTCTGTAGCGTTCCAACACTACGGGGCTAAGATCTCTACTACAGATACTCTAGAGATGCGCTGCTGGAAATGATGGGTTGGAAGGGGTTTCTGCTTGTGCCTTTGCTTAATGTACAGACAGCTTCTATCTATCCCTAATCTCCAAGAGCCATTAATCCTCATAAGGGACTTTGCTCTGGTAAATAATGAATTTTCAAATGACATATTGATTCTCCAGGTACCTCCTATCTTTATGATCCAATCCTTGGCTTTCTTTTTGATGTGCCTTGCCCTAAGACTATAGAAGATGTTTCAGTGCTAACCCAAAAAACCCACTGGCTGTCAAAGTGCTAGCTTAGTAGTTGGACACTGAATTCTTGTTTTGTTTAAAGCCTTCAAAGCAGTTTGCAAAGCCCAGCAAATTTCAAGCCCTTAAGAGTCACCTCTGGCTCTTTAAGTTCTCACCTTTCTTACCCTCTAGCCCTCCTTCTCTCTCTCTCTTTCCCCCCTCTCTCCACATAGCCATGGCCACCCTCTCTCCCTCTTTCTACCTTCTCCTTTTCCCCCTCCCTTTCTACAATAAAGCTCTAAAACCATTTTAAAAAGAGAGAGAAGAGAGTCACCTCTGACTCACACTGATTAGGTTCCAGTGTTCCAGGATGACCCAGTGTTCAGCCTGTCTTTCACTCCGATATATCAGAATTATGTTATAATAGATTCAATTCAGGGTATATCATGTATTGTCACTGTTCTTGAATGTGATCAGATCTCTTGAGATATCCAGTTCTAGAATTCTATCACAAGCATTTTGTTGGCTCACTTTATATGTCAACTACCATGGTCTGTGTTCTAATAGATAAAAAACAAGACAAAACAAAACAAAAGAGAAAGACAAAGGGGCAGAAATCTAACATAAAAAAATTGGCAATGTTGCTTTTATGGAGAATAGTAGCACAATTATTCCAAAACTATAAAAGCAGAACAAATTCTCCCGGATATAATATCTGATGGCTATTTTGCTCTGATGGACAGGCTTTTTTGCATGCCTAGGTTGCATGAGCAGAAACTGATGTAAAATCTTACCAGATTAGCTAAGGAGGCTTTGTAGAAAAGGCAAATGTCTATAGCTCTTGCTTAGTGAGGATACTGGCAGCACAAAAACCTTTGAACTTCACTGGGACTGACACCACAGTTAGAACTGACATCAGGGACAGTTCACATTTGATGACAAGTGTGTCCCATGTCGACTGAGAAGCAGTGTTTCAGGGGAGATGTTAGCCCTTCACTCAAACTCCACTAGCTTGCTGTCCGCTCTGCCCACAAACCACCCCTTCAACAAAGCATTTGTGGAGGTGCTGGAGAATAGCCAACAAACCGCATTCCTTTCCTGCATTCCTGAGTACCAAGATCTGGTTGAGACTGATTAGGGAAATTGTGCTTTTACATTTTATAGAAGGAATTCTTGTCTGTCACCCACTACTCACATCGCTGATCTAAACTAAATGCGTGGGAGTTAATATCATGTTCAAAGGACAGAAGGCTGTAGGTTGCAGTTTTCCCAGAACTTAAATGCCAGACCTAAGCTTACATTGTGGCTGTTTACAAACTGCATTACTTGTTAAATTAAGCAATCAGTTCAGGCTTTGACTATTTCATGCTTAGCAATGGGGATAGCACCTCTTTGGCAGGCTTGTCAGATAGATTACATCTTAGTTCTGTAATTATGTGTATACCATATTTAATGTGCTTTATTCACTATTGGTATACAGCCAATGCTCTGTAAGTATCCCAGGGGACAACTGTTATATCCATATGGGCCTTTGCCCAGTCTTCTCCAACTCCCTATAAAACATTTCCCCAAAATACTTCGGAGTATCCATTGATGTCCTTCATCAGGGCCCAGTAATATTCATGGACCAATACAGATTCCTCTGTGACATTATCAGATACCTTGAGAAAATACAATGACATTTGCCTCCTCTTCACGATCCTGTTGAAACAGAGAAATTATTTAAATCCCACGTGCCTTATAACAAGAAAGCCCAGCTGTGTGTTACTAACTCTTCACAAACATTTCAATAAAGAACTGCTCACTTTTTCATAGGTAGAATCTGTAGATAGTCAAATCAAAGCCTGGTGGCCACCTGCAGTTTTTTGCTACCTCAATTCCCCAAAGATGCTACTGCCCAGGCAACATTAAACGTGCAAGATATTTAGTGGAGTTGTACCCTGAGATGAAGGAGAAAAAGTCATGAGTCATAGAGATCCTTAAGATTCTGGTACATATGTGGTCCCTTAAGAGAAAGAGGGATCCAGACATATGACACAAGTTGATTACATGCAACAATCTGGATGCTGAAGCATGGGATTTACCATAATTTAAAGAACATCTTGAACATCTTGTAGATATTGGAGAGGATCAGGCCAGTTATTTAGAATGACCCCTTTGCAGGCGTTTGGGGAATCAAAGGGTCCCATCCTATTTTACAGTTCTAAAAATGTAAACTGGTTGAAAGGAGGGCTCTGAAAAAGAAATATTCCTTTCCAGTTCCCTTGCAAAGCCCTACTGCTCTGTTATTCAGTAGAACAGTGGCAACAGATCTCAGCATGTAACTAAAGAGAACTCAGCTGCAGGCTCTTTGTCCTCCATAGGTGTCCTCTTGATGGAGATGGCAGGGACTCCCCATGACTATAGATCTCTCTCTCTCTCTCTCTCTCTCTCTCTCTCTCTCTCTCTCTCTCTCCTCTCTCCCTCTCTTCCTCTCTCCATTTCAAAGTAGCTATTCCATTTTAAATCATAGAGCATACATAATTTCCAGTCCCAAAACAATAAATAGCTTGAGGTGAATTTGTCTAAACTAAAAGAGTTGGAATAATTATAGATCTACATACACAAACCTGAATACTTTGACCCAACAAACAGACCCAAGTTCTGTGGAAGAGGCATGACATGCAAGGAATGTTTGAGTCAACTAGGAAGAAATGGGTGTTCTGACAATCAGTCAGCATTATATTTAAATACATGACACCTGGCTTTGACTATTCAGACCTGTCCTTCACAGATGTGGAGAATTTTAAATAAATGGTTAGTTTGGGGTCTGCCAAGTGTTCATCTTTTCTTAACTAATGTTTGAAGCTATTTGACCTGTTGTTAAGGGTTGGCATATGATAAACCTGAGACATTCCAGGCAATGCCTTTGAGTGATCCAAAGCTTTCTGTCTCACGCACTAACTCGATCCTTCATTTCCTTGTGCCTTGCACATGTCTTACTAAGGAATGTTCCTGTAGGCTGCAAGTGGCAGATGGAGGGCAAGGCCTCAGATGGCTGTTTTAACGCAAACCTTTGTCTCTGCCCTGCAGTTTATCAGACAGCTTCATGGACACTATAATGAGTTCACCTTTTGTCTCTATCGATGAGCATTTGGCTGTACTTTATTTTTCTAGGAGGGAGTCTTTCTCTGGCTACAGATCAATTTGGACTTGATGTTTAAAGCTGAGACTTCCTTCAACTTCTGAGTCATTTTATTGATACTGTTATTTTTTTTCCCACTCTGTCAGTTCTAATGCTGTTCAGAATCTTTTTTAATTTAGTGTTAAGAGTGTTGCAGAAAATATAAACAGCCTGGATCTTTTGAGACATCTTGACACTCCAGCATCAGTCAGTAGCAATTTATCTCTTTGGTTGATAACTGAGAGCCAGACCGGTTTTATCTTTCAACATTCTGCACCATGACAAATTGAAGGCCCCAAGTTTGCTCTTCCAGGTGAAGGAAGCCTGTTACCTAAGTCTGTTTTTGGTGTGGCCATGTACAATTATCTCTTGATTTTATCTCCCAAGAAAGCTTCGAGTGGCAGGTCTGAAGTTAAAGGGAGATGGGGTGATAGGAAGCTACAAGCTGTGGCGGATAGCTCTTCCCAGCATCTTCATGAAGTTCAGACACAGGGATATTCCTTGAGCACTGTCAGCCAAACTATCACAGGCAATGATACCAGATAAAGCCCAGATCAGCTCTGGAAACAACATTTCCTCCTCTGACATTATTTGCCTCTGTGTAATCATTATTTAGGGCTGTAAGCATGTCACAGATAACAGTTTAGTGTATCAAATAATTTCTGTGAGGAAAGAGAATCAGAGGTATATAGTATCCAGAGGTCTGTGGTGCTAGGATAACTTAAGCCTTGGCACCCTTTTCTTCTTATGTTTCATCACCCTGCTTAATACGACCCTTCACTTTTTCTTTCATACCGTAACCAGTTTTAAATGGAACCAATTGCCTGGAATACTGAATCAAAGAAAAGTATGTCAGAGCAGCGTGGCTGTGGCTGAAGTGACAGACTACGGAGCACTACCACTGAGTGCACACATTCATTTTGCTATTTCATTCTCTTTATTTCAAGCAAGAGAAAAGAACACTTTTTCTTTTTCTCGTGGACAGACACATTTTCAGTCTGCTTCCTATCCATGCTTTGTCTGCTTTTCTTGGGCACAGCATCTGCTGGTTTCGACCTTTGTGTTTCTTGCTTTCCATGATGTGTTGTGTAGCACAGTGCTAGCTTTTAGCATCGGATGAAACACAAAGGCAGGCAATTTGCCTTCTCTCCTTAACCTTGGAATCTGGGGATTAGGGAGTCTTCTTTCACTGTGCTTCCCCCATGAAAGAGAGGATGCTGTGAGTGCCTCGGAACCACTTTCTGTTCCATTCTATTAAGTGAAAATTTATGGAAGTAGTTTTTTCAGAAATAAGGCCACCCTCTTAGGGTTATTATTGATTGCAATTGCTTTCAGTGCCACTATAAAGCAGGCTTGTAAGGTCCACAGTAGGGATGAAAAAGGTCCCTATAACCTTGTACTTCTCTATGTTTTATCACTCGTTCTTAATGTCTGTTATAGCTTTTTGTGCATTGGAATGAGTCTTACTTTTTCAGGGTGGATTTTACCTCTTAAAAGTTATAATACCTTGAGGATTAATTTTTAGATGATATTCACAGCTTAAAATAGGAGCAAGTTATAATAATCGACACAAAATCTGATGTCACGCAGGCCAGATCAAGGAGTTGCTGGGAAAGGGTTTTAATTTGGGAGATTTTATTTTTTAAAAAGTTTTCACAAGAAGGGAGACAAAAATTAGATTTTATTTATAGCCATTTTCTCTCTCTCTCTCTCTCTCTCTCTCTCTCTCTCTCTCTCTCTTTCAATTTGATAAAAATTTGTTAGTTTAAAAATAAGAATTACAATAATGTTTTAGAAATGGCACTTATGATATAATCCCTTTCAATAGAGTAAAACACTGAATTGCAACAATAAGGAAATAATCACAAAGGAGTCAAGGATGTGCCACTCTTAGCTGATACAGAACATTAATAAGAAGATTTTTGTACCAAGTGATGCTCAGGGCCCAACTGTGGTACAGGGAGTGGGAGGTAGAAAGATCACATCTGGAAGATTGGAAACGTCAAATTATATCCAGAATTGTCCAGGACATACTTGCTTGAGGCGGTGGACAGCAGAGATGCATGAATAAATGCTCTCTGTAGTGTGTGACTTGCTCTAAGAAGTGAGAAATAAAATCCTTGGTGGGCTAACAAGGGTCCCAAAGAATCAAAAAAGAAGAAATCACTTCTTGTTCCAGTGTTCACACTATGGGGAGCAAGAGACCTGCTACCTACTGTGATTTCAGGAAGAAGTCATCTTTATTTACAAGAACTTATTTCTCTTGTGTAGATGGCAGTAGCAAAAATGAGCAATGACCTCAACAGGATAAAGGAAAACCTTTTCAACCCCCCGTTTAGCTACACTCATGCAAGGCACCTGCACTGAACCTTAGTTGCAGTGGTCAATCATTCCCTGCTTTATACTTGGATAATACTGAGGGCTATACCCTGGCTAGTCTCTATTATCTATATACCTTCCCTATGGAATAACTAAAGATAGAACACGGTTTTTTACAGTGAAATAAAACCAGAGGTGGACAGAGACTCGAGATGTTGCTGTGACTCTGGAAAGAAGATAATAAACCTTCTTTTCTGGATTCCTGACCCGAGTGATCTTTCCTAAGAGAAGATTGTATGATCTAAAATACTCTAGACTATCAAACAACCCAGAAACCAGTAATGAAGAATGTAACAGAGGATTTACTTTGAAGATGAGAATTCAGCTTTCCCGTTCTTATTGAACTTAGGGGTCGGCAGTGGTAGATAGAGGGATGGGTAAGCCATGGCTCTATTGCTCAAGGGGCACACAGGTTAACTGGATAAGCAACCCAGAAAACCGAGAGAGGATGCTGTGAATGCCTCAGAACCACTTTCTGGTTTCGCACGAAAGTATTTGCACTGTGAGAAAGGGAGAGATGAGAGGCTTCAGAAGGAAAGTCTCTGCACCAGAAAACAGTGCCTGCAAGAGGACACTTTGTTTCCTCATCAGGGACTTTACTTTTTAACCACTTGTGTTGATCCTGTGATGGCACGTCTCCAAGACAAAGAGTTTACTTTTCTATTCAGGAGCAATTTTCAGCAAATCTACTCAAGTAAGGAATATTTCAGTAAAACACTTAAGTATTTTGAAGAAATAATTTCAAAAGGTAAGCAATTTCAGACGGTTTGAACTTCAGAGAGTTTGAAGAGAGCTGGGCACTGCATTGCTAGGTTCAGAAAGCCCGTTATCTTTGTGCATAAAATCAAAGACATTTTCACATCTAGACCATATATTGTTTGTTTAGACTTTATTATACTACTATAGACTCAACTACAAAATATTAGCAACTAACACCCTCATTTGTATAAAGTAATTTCATTTACTTCATGCTATAAATATTAACATTCATATGGGAGGGAAAGAAATGAAGAAATGGGGATAAAGGAGGGGAGAAAAGGGAAAGAAAGGGAGAGAAGAAATAATGAAAGATGAAGATGATAGCGAGAAAAGAGAGATGAATAAGTGGTTAATTATGTCTGTAAATTGACAAATTTTCCTGAATATCAAGTTAAATGGTTTGGTTAGTATAGAAAATATATAGTATTGAATATATAAATCTTAGAACATGTAATGCATATAGAATATATGACTGCTTTCCATATATTTTATAATAGTTAAGGTCATTAGTTTCTGAGCCTTTTCAGGTAGAGATCAAGGAGTCAGAGTTCCCTGTCTGTCTTCTTCAATTCCAGTTACATGGACAGTGCCTGGGAAATGATGTGGGAACACCAGGGCAAGGCGTGCCCTGATGCCAAGACTCATTTACATCTTAAAGAACAAGGAAGTAGGAGCTTCTGGCCTGAGAGCACCCATAGACTAACTTGGAAACTTCTACCTTCAGTTGTCTCCTTTTGATCAATGAAGAAAATTAAAGCAAGCGATCCATTTTGCTTGAGTGTCTTATCATTTCAAGGGGAAAAAAGATACACAAAGAAACTAATCACCTACGTACCTCTTTGTCCATTGTATTTAACCATACATATTACTGGCCAAATAACTGTAGTAATTTTTATCCGGAAAGGTAAACAAATCTTATTTGTTTCATTTGACTCTCCTATATGAGTAGAACATCCTATGTCCTTGAAGAATTAGATTTATAAAAATATAAAAGAATCTAGCTTATTAAGTAGAAATCATTACCATATAGGCCCTTTGAAAACATTCTTAAGAATTTCTCCTTAACTTTTTACTTGCTATTATTTAATTTCTGTTCATGAAAACCTGGTATGTTAATTCTGACTTCAAATAGACTAGGAAATTATCTTTATTGGAAAGGGCTTAGGGGACAATTCTTGTTCTTGATTTATATTATTTTATTTCATTATATTTTACTTGAAAATAAATTTGATACTTTTAAAATAGAAAAAGATGGATCCAAATCTTTTGGGCAGCTAATTTTCTTCAAAGAATAAGGTTATGCTCTGGAAAATTTGCTTCAGATGTTAAATTTCATCTGGCTAATTACTCATGGGGTCATAAAGACACTTGTATCTCTCAGTGGATTGTGGACTTGCTGTGAATAAAAAGAGCCTACATTAAATATCAGTTGGTCTTAAGAAAATGCGAGTCCAAATGAGGACTGGAGATGAGTTCTTTTTACATGGGAATTTGGTCTTCCCATGTACTAGGTATATAATCATCGAAACAACATCCATTCATTCAATGAAGAATTTTCAAAAGACTTTAATTTATAGCTCTTCATGAGATGATTCTCTTAAGTTGCCAGCCTCTGTCAAATGACTTAGGTAATTCATAAAACACCAGTATACTGACAAAGGAATGTACTAGGGGGTGGTATGGACTTCCAAGTAACAAAGACTGGAGTTTGGATGTATAAATATCTTCCACTGAGCAATAGAATTCCAGAACGTAGCTCGCCTTCTTCCTGATATGGGACCAACTCACAACAATAATGTTTTCTGTTCATTAAAAAGCTAGGAGAATTACGAATGCTCACAACACAAAGAAATCATACATTTTTGAGGACATAGAAAGGCCTCCCCTGATCTGAGTATTAAATAGCAGGAACGAGGTTGAAGATATGGATCAACAGTCAAAACCGTTTGCTGCTCTTTCAGAGGACCTGGGTTCAGCTCACTTTATACACATGGCAGCTACATATGGTTAGTTACTACCTGTAACTCCAGGTCCAGTGAGCCTGGTCGCCTTTTCTCCTGAAGGCACGAGGCTTGTGCCTGGTGCACATACATAAATAAAGCCAAATATCCATACTCCTAAAATTTAAAAAAAAAAATCAAACCAAATCCATGAATCAAATCAACATATTTCACTCCATAAGTAGCATTTACATGTGTCAATTAAAAACAAGTAGCACTTTTAAAAACAAGATATATGTTTCTGCATGTTACTAAGCTGTATCAAGCATGTACGAGACCCAGTTCTCTCATCTGTGCAATGAGGATGAACAAATCCTCCTTCTCTAGGCAACTCCAGCCCAGTGATTATATTGAAGTTAGTATCATTCTGTTTCTGGTAGAATCCTTGGCAGGAAATCCCTCCTGGATAGTTCAAGTAAGTGAGGTTGGTCAACCTCAATTAGTATGCCAGATGAAGCATTCTTAATTTTCCAACTTCATAAACTAGAAAGAAGGGGGTTTGAGTATATACAGAAATACAAGATCATCACTTTGAGTGTGTGTGTGTGTGTGTGTGTGTGTGTGTGTGTGTGTGAGAGAGAGAGAGAGAGAGAGAGAGAGAGAGAGAGAGAGAGAGAGGAGAGAACAAGAGAGTGAGAGAGCACGTGTACATAGTTAGTAGAAAGGCTGGAGGTAAACTTGAGAAAAATTTATAACCTATAGAAGATCTTATTGAGAAGACAAACAAATTGGAGCTAAAACCGCCATTTAAAAAAATCCTCAGCTCAATGCAGAAAGGGCAAGCCTGAGCATCCTGGAGAATTTTTTTATTTGTTAGGCTAATCTCAAATGCTGGTTGCCCTGAAAAGAAAGCCAGGATAGTGAGAAGAAACACCAAGGAGTGTCTAAAGGTTTTCTTAATGTTCCATGACTGAATGATGGTTTTTCTGTTATGTATACGTGATTCTGGTAAGCAACACCAAATTTTGTGTATAATAGTCATTTAAAACTTAAAGTCTAGATCAAAATAAACAAGAATAAAACTGAAAACTAAGAAAAAAACCTGATGGTGTTAGTGCTTTGTATTAAAAATTTCATAGAAAGTAATAGATGCTGTTAAAACAGAAATTATGACTCAGTAGAAAACACAAAAGTAAAATAGCAAAGTCAGTCATTCCTCTTCGAAATATTTACTTAACTTATTTAACATATATATTTAACATTTAGATTTAGAATTTTTCTCTATAAAAATGAAATTTATAGATATACCTAAAGCTTTTATTGCCATCCAGTTCCTGACATATTTCAGTCTATATCCACATACTGTGCTGCCATAAGAAGTCTATGCTGCCTTTGTTGTTTACAAAAATTATTTCATATTTTACATATTTGCGTTTTCTATTTTCAGTCAGCTTACTTTCTAGATATACCAGANTAAATNCTTCACACTTGGATCATGAATTTTTATTGCTAAACTATTTTCAAAAATTTGCATAAACTGTAATTTATTTTTCTAGTTCCTCATTTTTCCATTTTCAATATTTATCAATTACCAAAAGAACCAACAAATATCTCCAGCAATGCCCATTTATACACAAATGTATTTCTCAAAAAAGATTTACTAGGCAAAATTTCTTATAAACATGTACATTGATATACTGTGTATTTTTTCAGCTTTTTTTTTATGTACAATCCTAAGTAATCTCAAAAGTGACAGAGTCAAGCATTGTATAGTAATATGTGAATAACTGACTTCTAAATCCTTTTTAAGAATTCTGAATTTTCATACTTAAAAATGTCAAAAAATTTTATAATTAGTTTCCTAATAATGTATTGCTACTTTCAAACTTGTCATCTTCTCAGAGTAGATGAATATCATCTCAGGTTTTTTATTTTTTCTATTAAATTTATTTTTCTCATTGATTAGGATGCACCAATTCCTATCAATAACATATTTTTCAAATACATATTTTGTAATTGAATTTTGTGCAATTTTCAGGCTTGTATTAAACTTCATCTCTGATATTGCAAGTGTTTTAAATATTGTATAAGAAATTAATGATATTTTATATTTTTGTTTCTGTTCTTATTAAATCATTCATTAAAGAAAAGTTACCAGTTTCCTAATATGTACTTTTAAACGTTCTAAAATGTTGATTTTAGTATTTGTCTTAAATTGAAATAAATAAAAGTTTTGGTGACATAGAATAAATTAATAATTTTATGTATGGATAGTCATTCTAGAATCTTTTGGTGAATAGCAAGATTTTTCCTACTACTTTGCCATTTTTTATCTTTAATTACAGGTCATCAGTTCAGCTTATCCATGGATTTTATTGTTGGTGCTTAACCTACTTTCCTTCATCAGACTGGCTTGTTAATATCTCTAAGCATGAATAAATATTATAATTATAATACATGTTAGCATCTGCTAAGACATAGTTTTAAAAAAAATAACCTTTTCTTTTCATTTTGACTGTGTTTTGTTTTCAGCATGACTTTTGAAAAAAAATGTTTTAATAAATAATGTCAGAGCCAGTTGGACATTTGACTCTTAGTGATCTTTGAGGAAACCTAATTGATCCCAAGAGGATGTATTAGATTGGTGGCCATCTATTTCTCTATATGGAATTACAAATTTTAAGATATTTTAGGAAAACACCTAATTACAGTACAGTGTAGCAGGTAAAGAGAAACTAGAAGGAGCAGTGTTTCTTCTGACTTGTAGCTTCTAGCAATGAATCATTGATTTTTGACTTCTAGGACAAGGGAGGTCACTAAACCCAGAGGCACTTTGACCTTGACTGGAAGCCATTAAACAAAGCTGTAACGTTGAGCAAGCATGTCAATAAACCTGTATTGGTGCCATAGAGGAGAAGATTTGGGATAACTGTATGTTCCTCTCTTTCACTTTCTGTCATTCTCCTGCTGTCTATTTCCTGAACCCAGGTGGAAACAGGAATAAAAGAAAGATTTCTGAAATTTATAACTCAGTTATGCTACTTGTGTTCTAAGAAATATATAGAAAACAAAGGAGTCTTTCTACAGGATAAACAGAGATCTATAAAAATATACAAAAAGGTTCTGTCATGAAGAGAAAATTCTCTGAACATCTGAGGATTGCCTATGACACTGACCATAGAGAGACACTAATATTTTGTGTTCTCTGCTTCCCAAATTCAAAATGTTAGCGCATCTAGTCTTATGACTGTTTGGTGTTATATGGAGAGTATATGGAGAATGAGTATTTGGGTTTTCATTAAGAAAAGTCAGAACAATTGCAGCTTATGGTGATCACGTGATCACATCACAGTGCTGGCGAGCTATCATTACACAATGATGAAGTGGATGCCTTTAGTGGTTATGCAATGTTCATGGATTTTGAGAAATTTCCAAACTTTAGCTTGATTTTGATATTCCTAATAACTTCTCGTCTCCTTCCCCTATTCAGAGAGAGAGAGAGAAACAGAGAGAAACAGAGAGAGAAACAGAAACAGAGAGACAGAGAAACAGAGAGTCAGAGAGACAGAGGGAGAGACAGAGGGAGACAGAGACAGACAGACAGAAAAACAAAGAGAGACAGACATAAAGTGTACATTTGTTTGAGAACATGATGAAAGGTTTAAAAAGCAAAAGACTGGACAATTGAAGGGCACAAGACATGAAAATGTAACCTCTTAAGTAGTCATGATATTGGAGCATATATTAAACAGGCATTTGTGCCCCCAAATGCATATTTACCAGAAGAAACCCACTGCAGAACATGCTTAGTAATCAGATGCACAGACTTGTGCTGAAGTTGTTAGCCAGCTAGATTTTATTTAATGAGATCACAGTCAAGGTGACAGAGCATGATAGACTAGTATTCACAACAGGATGTATCTGGTCCAATATAAGATGACCTTTCTCAATGTGCCAATTTCTTTAAGTTAGCTAGCCTTACACTTTGCAGTAATTGAAATTTTATTGACCACTGAAATTTTCCTCAATGAAATGGGTACTTAATTCAGTACTTATAATACACCTTCTGAATTTGAAATTCTTTTGCCAGAACTATTATGACTAGATCTCAAACTTGATATTCATCATCTTAGCATGTCATAAACCATTATTTTTGATAAGAATTCATATCACAGTTCTTAAAATATGGTAGTGAGCTCCTAGCTCCATAACTGTTGGATTTACTACACCATCTCATTTGCTATATGAATCTGAATGAAAGAATAGAATTGTGAATCTTAGATAATGTTCCTAAGTAGTAACAGCACACTGCCAGGCTCTTTGCCTTGGTCATTCACGATCTCCTGAAAGTCTCTTTCTTGTTCTTGCCTCAGTGTCATGTCTGTGCTTTGGATTTGTTTGGTTTTGCATTTTGTATGTTGTTTCTATCTTCATGTCAGGAAATTGTAGAATTTATTGGATTTAGATTGATATTAATGCTAATTTCTCATTTTCTCTTTGTTTTATAGTGCTCAGGTGAGTGACAATTTGTTTAAATTACCAATGCAATAAGAAACATATGTCCTAAGATGGACATGTAGCTCATGGAAAGTATGCTTTCCTAACATGCATATGCCCTGGTTTCAGAAGTAGAGTGGGGTGATGAGCCAGGATAAGAAGGAGGAAGGGGAAGCAGGAGAGGGAGGAGGAAGCTGTTTTACTTAGAAAAGGAATGTTGAAATAAAATAGGCTTAGGGTACTGCATCAGTTATAAAACCTTTTTCTAGTATCATTGAAGATCCAGGACCATGCAGGTAGTGATTTCAACTATTTTATCTTAATAAATAAGTGTTTGATGTTAACTACACTGTTTTCTATAGGAAAGGGCGAGCAGGATAAAAAGCAAGAAGAGCAGGTGGGAGAAGAGGAAGGATGTATCTACGGGGATCAGATTGCAAACTTTGATGCTCATATCACTGAGTGATATTTCTGGGACCAGACTGTGACAGAATATCTTCCAGGTTGTCAGATGTATTGTAGTACAAAAATAAACTGAAAACAAAAAACCAACAAGAAGCCCAAGATTGTTCTTTAGAGTTCTAACTATGAAAGAGTTCACTTAACAAAGGTACTAGTAATGGTTTCTAAGATAAGTTAATTCACTTGCTTTGTTGGCCCACAGTGTGCTTTGTGTTTGTCAATTAGTCATAACTGTGGAAACTTGGAACAGACCACATACAAATCAGAAATGGATCAGCAGTTAAAAAACACTGGCTACTTTTCCAGAGGACCCAAACTCAGTCCCCAGTACCCACACAATGTCTAATAACTGTTTGTAACTCCAGTTTTAGGGGATCCATTACCCCCACAAGTGCCAGACATGAACATGTTGCATATACTTACTGTACAAGCAAAACACCAAGAGACATATAATAAAAATAAGAAAATGCTTCCTCCTATTGTTAATTCTTTCATAATATTCTTCAGATCTGACCTGGCAGCACTGACTCAGACATCTCCAAAAGCCACAGTCCTCTGACACTAAGAGACTACTGATCTTTCCACTGACTTCCTGTGCCCTCCATCCTCAGGGCCTGACTCCTACTACACAACGTCATCACCTGCCCAAGCCTCCATATATTTCTAATTATCAGGCCTAATGTAAAGGGCAAGCTGCTAGCATAGCAGAATTTAAGGACCATCATCTTGTTTCTTTACTCATTAATGCAAGCTGCCATGTGAAGATAATACGTAGAAGAATTTTCAAATTACTGGCAGCTATGGCATAACAAAGAGGTTGATCAAATAAATACAATAATTGTTGAAATCTCCTATAACGGTCACTTTCAATTTAAAATCCATTTACGGCTTCATGTTACTAGTATTGTTTGTGCCAGATTCTGAATTATCTGTAGTTTTTATTAAAAATATTTATTTTTCTATAATATATTTTGATCATATTTTCTCCTATCCCAATTCTTCCCAAATCCCCACCACCTCTATTTCTACTAAACTTCTTTCTTTCTCTCTCCTTCTTAAAAATAAACAATGAAACAAATAAATTGAGAAGCACTTACACATAAGTACACAAAACAAAACAAGAAATCAAAATAAGCAAGCAAAAATGCCCATACAAAACAAATATGGGTCCTTTGAAGTTGATCAAAATTGGCTCCAAAAACTTTTGTACAGTCCAATCAAGCTAATCTCAGTTTTAAGTATAGGAGAAAGGCTTGGTTTTCACTGTTTCTTTTGTGAAGCTATGATGGATTGTTGAGTGTTGAGCTAGTAAGATTTCCGGGAAAGGATGCCATGAAATGCTGTCCTCAGCAGCCTGTTAACTAATAAATACAAGTCAAGTCTTAAAACTGGCCGCCAATAGTAGAAGTAATGAGTCATGTTCTGCTAGAGCACTAAACACATTTCATTGTACAGCTTCTTCTGAACAGCTGCAGGATTTAGTGTCCATATGGTCAGGAGGAGAAGTGCCCTCTCTGGAACAGGCGCGTGCCCAAGAGTGAGGAGTGGTGACAGTAAAATACAGGGGAGGGGAAAAAAACGGTACTATACAGAATAGTGTCTTAACCCACCAGGCCCTGGTATTTTATGTTCCACCAGCTCCAGTATTAAAATACACATTATATAAAAATGTATCTAGGCTTATAAATTTCCAATCTTCTCACCTTGACAATTGTCCGGGTTCCTCACCCAGAAGTCTTGACCTTTTGGTCACGTTCTGTGGCTCTCCTTCACCCTGGACTCATCTCATCCACCCTTTGCTCTTCATTTTCACACTCTACCCAGTGCCTACAGGACTATCATGTCATTTGTAAACAAGTCCTAGACTTTCCTTATCATATCATTTATTCCTCATGCCAAAAGCATAAAATCATTCTCTAAAGTGAAGGAAGGTTTCCACCTTTTTTTTTTCTTATTTTGTATCCAGAAAAATTCATTTCAAGCATTTCTAAACATCTACTGCTCAATAGATAGATAGATAGATAGATAGATAGATAGATATAGGTGTATGAGATATGTGATATATATATTCATCATATAATGTATATCTTTATTATATAATATATGACATAATATATATAATTATATATTTAATTTCGAAAGAAAAATATACCATTTTGCTAGCTAATATAAGCATGTTGTTTTTTGTTTTTGTTTTTTTAGTTGTTTTGTTTT
>NC_034611.1:28717633-28718951 GCF_900095145.1 Mus pahari | reverse complement strand
CCTTAAAGAGGAAGCACAAAAATCCCTCAAGGAATTACAGGAGACCACTGCTAAACAGGAAGACATCCTTAAAGAACTAAAGGCAAACACTACTCAACAGGTAGAAGAAACACAAAAATCCCTTAAAGAATTACAGGAAAACACTGCTGAATAGCTAGAAGAAATGCAAAATCCCTTAAAGAATTACAGGGTAACACTGCTAAACAGCTAGAAGAAACACAAAAATCCCTTAAAGAATTACAGGAAAACACTGCCAAACAGCTAAAAGAAATGCAAAAATTCCTTAAAGATTTACAGGATAATACTGCTAAACACCTAGAGGAAACACGAGAAGCCCTTAAAGAATTATAGGAAAACACAACCAAACAGGGGATGAAATTGAACAAAACCATTAAGGATATGCAAAAGGAAGTAGAAACAATTAAGAAAACCCAAAGGGAGACAACTGTGGAGGTAGAAACTCTAGGAAAGAAATCAGGAACCATAGATGTGAGCATCAGCAACAGAATACAAGAGATGGAAGAGAGAATCTCAGGTGCAGAAGATTCCATAGGGAACATAGGCACAACAATCAAAGAAAATGCAAAATGCAAAAAGATCCTAACTCAACACATCCAGGAAATCCAGGACACAATGAGAAGACCAAACCTATGGATAATAGGAGTAGATGGGAATGAAGATTTTCAACTTAAAGGGCCAGCAAATATCTTCAATAAAATTATAGAAGAAAACTTCACAAACCTAAAGAAAGCGATACCCATGAACATAGAAGAAGCCTACAGAACTCCAAATAGACTGGACCAGAAAAGAAATTCCTTCCCACAAATAATAATCAGAACAACAAATGCACTAAATAAAGACAGAATACTAAAAGCAGTAAGAGAAAAAGATCAAGTAACATGTAAAGGCAGGCCTATTAGAATTACTCCAGACTTCTCACCAGAGACAATGAAAGCCAGAAGATCCTGGACAGATGTTACACAGACACTAAGGGAACACAAATGCCAGCCTGCATGGTACTGGTACAGTGACAGACAGGTAGATCTATGGAACAGAATTGAAGACCCAGAAATGAATCCACACACCTATGGTCACCTGATATTTGACAAAGTACCTAAAACCATCCAGTGGAAAAAAAGACAGCATTTTCAACAAATGGTGCTGGCACTGTTAGCATGCAGAAGAATGTGAATTGATCCATTCTTATCTCCTTTTACAAAGCTCAAGTATAAGTAGATCAAAGAACTCCACAGAAAACCAGGGACACTGAAATACATAGAGGAGAAAGTGGGGCAAAGCCTTGAAGAAATAGGCACAG
>NC_034611.1:28703011-28717167 GCF_900095145.1 Mus pahari | reverse complement strand
AACTGAGGAGTACTGAAGGGCTGAGAAGCACTTGAAAAAAATGTTCAACATCCTTAATCATTAGGGAAATGCAAATCAAAACAACCTTGAGATTTCACCTCACACCAGTTAGAATGGCTAAGATCAAAAATTCAGGGGACAGCAGATGCTGGCGAGGTTGTGGAGAAAGAGGAATACTCCTCCATTGCTGGTGGCATTGCAAACTTGTTCAACCTCTCTGGAAATCAGTCTGGTGATTCCTCAGAAAACTGGACATAGTACTACCGGCATATCCTGCAATACCTCTTCTAGGTATATACCCAGAAGGTGTTCCAACTGGTAATAAGGACACATGCTCCACTATGTTCATAGCTGCCCTATTTATAATAGTCAGAAGCTGGAAAGAACCCAGATGTCCCTCAACAGAGGAATGGATACAGAAAATGTGGTAATTTACACAATGGAGTACTCCTTAGCTATTAAAAACAGAAGATAAAGTTAAGGAGTTTAGGGAGAAAATTTTTTTCTGAAGTGTACATTTGAAACATTTTAGGCTCATGATCCTGATGGTTAAAGGAGGTGAGTCTCAGGAACACAAAAAGAGAGAAAGATACTACCTTTGGGGATAATCATAATAGACAGGTGAGGGAAGAGGCTGTTGATTGACAGCAATACTTATCCAGGCTCCTTTTGACCTATAAGAAATGGATTCAAGTACGTTCCCTGATGTTTATAAGGCTTTCAAAAGTTTACAAGAGATAAGTTTTAGTCTGTAAAACATCTTAGATCCTCACAACTTAAGCATTCTCATAAAACTTATACACTTTTGTATCCAGTCTTCCACCATGAGTCACAGGTGGTTGATCATTATGATCAGTTATTGTAAAGCAAGTTCCTTTAAATAAAAGGGTAGTCAAAGTTACATTGCACTCTATTTTGTGAGGCATAGGCCCTCCCTGCCTATACCATTAATTAATAAACTGCACTAATAGCTCTCACTTTTACCTTCCAAATGGCACAAGGATAATCTCTGATCATCTACACATACTCCAAATATGTCTTTCACATCTTCCTATCCCACACTGCCATCGGAAAAGAGCATTGACTACTTTCTTACGTGTATTGAAATACTCTGCAGTTATTTAGGAAGAAAAGAGGCATAAGATAAGCCCTCAAGAAGCAATTAGACAATAAAAGGTGATCAAAAAGGATAGAATTGGAAAAGAAGTCAAAATATCACTATTTGCAGATGATGTGATAGTATATTAAAGTGACCCCTAAAATTCCATCAGATAACTCCTATACCTGATAAACGACTTCAGCAAAGTGGCTGGATGTAAAATTAACTCAAACAAATCAGTGGCCTTCCTCTACTTTAAGGATAAAAAGGTTGAAAAAGAAATTAGGGAAACAACACCCTTTACAATAGTCACAAATAATATAAAATATCTTGCTGTGATTCTAATGAAGCAAGTGAAAGATCTGTATGACAAGAACTTCAAATCTCTGAAGAAAGAAATCGAAGAAAATATCAGAAGATGGAAAGATCTCCCATGCTCATGGATTGGCATGATTAATGTAATAAAAATGGCCATCCTGCAGAAAGCAATCAATAGATTCAATGCAATTCCCCATCAAAATTCCAACTCAATTCTTCATAGAGTTAGAAATAGCAATTTGCAAATTCATCTGGCATAACAAAATAACCAGGTTAGCAAAAACTATTCTCAACAATAAAGGAACTTCTGGTGGAATCACCATGCCTGACCTCAAGCTGTACTACAGAGAAATTGTGATTAAAAACTGCATGGTATTTGTACAGTGACAGGCAGATAGATCAATGGAATAGAATTGAAGACCCAGAAACAAACTCACAAACCTATGGTCACTTGATATTTGAAAAAAGAGCTAAAACCATCCAGTGGAAGAAAGACAGCATTTTCAACAAATGGTGCTGGTTCAACTGGTGGTTAGCATGTAGAATGCAAATTGATCCATCCAAGTCTCTGAAGAAAGAATTCAAAGAAGATCTCAGAAGATGGAAAGATTTCCCATGCTCATGGATTGGCAGGATTAATATAGTAAGAATGTCCATCTTGCTGAAAGCAATCTGAAGATTCAATGCAATCCCTATCAAAATTCCAACTCAGTTCTTCATAGAGTTAGAACAAACAACTTGGAAATTCATTTGGAATAACCAAAAAAACCCAGGATAATGAAAACTATTCTCAATAATAAAAGAACTTCTGAGGAAATCACCATCCCTGACGACAAGGTGTATTACAGTAATTTAAAAAAAAAACCTGCACGGTACTGGTACAGAGCCAGGCAGGTAGATCACTGGAATAGAATTGATGACCCACAAATGAAACCACACACATATGGTCACTTGATCTTTGACAAAGGAGCTAAAACTATTCAGTGGAATAAAAAGACAGCTGGTGCTGGTTCAACTGGCAGTCAACATGTAGAAAAATGCAAATAGATCCATTCTTACCTCCTTGTACAAGGCTCAAGTCCAAGTGGATCAGTGACTACTACATAAAACCAGATATAACAAATCTAATAGAGAAGATAGTGGGGAAGAGCCTTGAACACATGGGCACAGGGGGAATTTTCCTGAACAGAACACCAATGGCTTATGCTCTAAGATCAACAATAGACAAATGGGACATCATAAAATTGAAATACTTCTGTAAGGCAAAGGACACTATCAATAGGACAAAATGGCAACCAACAGATTGGGAAAAGATCTTCACCAATTCTACATGCAATAGAGAGCTAATATCCAATATATACAAAGAATTCAAGAAGTTAGACTCCAGAAAATCAAATAACCCATTAAAGAATGGGCTACGGAGCTAAACAAAGAATTCTCAACTGAGGAATACAAAATGGCTGAGAAGCACCTAAAGGAATGTTCAGCATCCTTAAGCCATCAGGGAAATGCAAATCAAAATGATCTTGCCATTCCATCTCACACCAGCGAGAATGACAAAGATGATCTAAAATTCAGGTGACAGCAGATGCTAGCAAGGATGTGGAGAAAGAGGAACACTCCTCCATTGTTGGTGGGATTGCAAGGTGGCACAACCACTCTGGAAATCAGTTTGGCAGTTCCTCAGAAAATTGAACATAGTATTACCTGAAGACCCAGCTATACTACTCCTGGGCATATAACCAAAAGATGCTCCAAAGTATTATGAGGACACATGCTCCAATATGTTCTTAGCAGCCTTATTATAATAACCAGAAGCAGGGGAAAACCCAGATGTCCCTCAACAGAGAGATACAGAAAATATGTTACATTTAAATAATGGAGTACTACTCAGCTATTCAAAACAATGACTTCATGAAATTCCTAGGTAAATGGATGGAACTAGGAAATATTATCCTGACTGAGGTAACCCAGTCAGAAAAAACAAAAAACCAAAAACCAAAAAACAACAAAACAAAACAAAACACATAGTTTGTTCTCACTGATAAGTGGATATTAGCCCTGAAGCTCTGACAAACCCATGATACAATACACAGATCATATGAAGCTCAAGAAGAAGAAAGACCAAAGTGTGGATGCTTGAGTCCTTCTTAGAAGGGGAACAAAATACTCAGAGGAGGTAGAGGGTGGGAGGGACTTGACAGGAGAGAGGACAGGGAGGAGAAAATTGAGGCAGGATCAGGTATGGGAAGATATAGGGATGATATAGTGAGGGTCAGGAAATTGAACAGAATTGTGTAGCAATGGGGGATGGGGAACGATGGGGCAATTGGCTATTCACAGAAAGTCTGATCTCCAGTCAAGCTGAGGTGAGGAACCCTGGTACCCAATGGTGATAATTCACCTACATGGGACGGTAGGCATTCCCTCATGTCTCCTGGACCCCTGGCTCCTGTCGAAGTTACCGCCCCCACAGCCCCCACAGGAGAAGCTCATGGTTAGTATGGCCAGTAGTCACATAGAAAATGTCCCAAGCTTCTGACCTTCAGGCTAGATTCCTCCCAGTTATCTAGCAACAACAAGATAACAGCCCACCATAAGAGGGGCTGCTTGGCCCCTCCTTGCTCTCTTACTCTTACTCTCTCTCCTCACTCTCTCTCTCTCTAACTTCTTACTCTAACCTTTCTTCTCTCTCTTTTTCCCTTTTTCTCCTCTTGGCCATGGCTGGTCTCTCTTTCTTTCTACCTTTTCTCTTTCCCCCTGCCTTTAAAGCTCTAAAACCGTAGACTGTCTGCTCATCAAGGCCCACTGTGCTTGGACAATGGGATAGGCTTTCCTCTAATGAGCTGTTTCTAATCTCCCAATGGAAGGCCTTCCTGTGCTCTTGTCGAGGCCCAGACTAAGGACTCTCACCTTTGTGGGAACCTTTCTCCCTTTGCCCTCTCTCCCATATCTCCGGGGCTGAGGGTGTCGCCCTGGGGCCCCTGGTATCATGGGCTGCCCCTTGTCCACCCCCAGCCAAGTAGGGCCCAATGTCTTCACACAGCCAGATGCCCACCTGGGGCCTAGTGGAAAGTGTCTGGCAGCTATCCTGCATCTGCCTGCCCAGAACACAGGAGCTCTGGATGGACATGGGCATTGTCAGTAAGCTCTGGCAATTCTTCAACCCTCAACAGCCAGTGAGCAGAATTAATACACCCAGAGAAAATATATCCCAATTACTCAACTCCTGGCAGATAGGTAGGAAGGTAGGGGAGGGAACCATGGCTCCCTCTCCTACCAATGGAACCAAGATTACTTTAAGATCATTGCCTCTTTAACATGCCCTCTCCTAAATAATATAAATTTGTCATTTCATCTTTGGCTTCAGATTCTGACCTCTGCCCACTGACTCCTTAATGTCACTTACCCTGGCCACTTTGGAGATTGTTGGCTATGTGTTCCTCCTGGGACTAGTTTATAACTTCTGCCATAACCTAGTCAAATAATCTTACCTTGGCATTCACAAACTTCCCAGAGCCTAGTATTGCCATTACTCCCTACCTTTTTCACATCAGTCTCTTTGGCATGACAAACTGCTTTAAGGTATCTGGAACACATTTTGTGGGAACATTAGCTCTCCCAGACTACAACAAAACCCTAACCTTTGACACCCCTTCCTCAGCCTCAGTGCTATGATTCACAACAACTCTATTCTTTATAGTATTCGAGTCTACTGTTACCTACCTGCTAGTTGGTCAGGATTTTGTGTGTTAATATTTCTTTTTCTCAAATTGGGGTGATACCTGAAAAAGATCTCCTCCCAATTCTGGTCAAAGACTCAATGGCTGCCCAATATAGTGAAAAGGCAGTTCAAATCCTGCCTTTTCTGGCTGTCAAAGGAAGAAGTGTGGGTGTCACCACCTGCTGACCTCTCTGACTTTATACCTTCAATGACAAGTTGATTTCTTGGAAGCAATGGTACTCCAAAACTGATGGGGACTACATCTTAACAGCTTAAAAAGATGACTTTTGCCTCTTTCTCCAAGAGGAATGCTGTTTCAATGCCAGCCAGTTTGGTTAAGTCAAAGACAAAATCCAACAACTTCAAACTGACCTGTGCATGTGTGTTCTGTCCCGCTGCTGGGCAAAGACACTGGGGAGGTTAAACTCAGGAGCTGGTCTACATTTATTCCATGCTGCTGCTGTCTTTGGGTGCTGGGCTTTAGGAAGTACAGAGCACCTTTCTGGGGTATGGGAGAACATAGTCTAAGATACGAGCAGCCAAATTTGGGATTCCCTGACTTTTGGACCTCCATTCTCCAGTTGCTGCTGGAGAACCACAAACAGAAGTGGGGAACGAAGTGTCAGGGGTTCATGGGCCCTCAATGAGGCCAGGTCCAGGCACTTCCAAACTCCTGGACATTCAGCCCTGCTGAATCTTGAGGATTTGAGAGCAGAGGGCTGAGGACAACTAGCCCTGTGCTGGGTGAATGGAGCTTCAGGTTAGCTCATTGGCAAAGGTAGCAGCAGTTATCTGGAGGCTAGATGGGCTTTCTATGGAAGATTTAAGCTGCAGATCTGTAGATAAAGGCCTTCTCCATGCTCCTCATGGTGGTTCTTGATGAAAGAGACAGTCTTCAGTTTCAAGCTGTTTATTGGTTATTCATTGTGGGAAATGGATGTGTGCTAACTTCTCAGGGTGTACCAGAGATTGCATACCTTTTGCAGGGAGGGATGTCCAGGAAGAGAAGCTTATTGGCTAACTTCCTGAGGCTTCTAGGTACCTCATTAGCATGGAGAACTCTTTTTTTGGGCTATGTGACCAATTTTGGGACTGTGATATGTGTTCTAGGCCACAAATCTAATAGGGAACAGGGAGTTGCCTACTGTCTCAGGTGTATACCCTAAGTTTTCAGGTGATCAGACTGGCTATGCCTTATCAAGTTTCCCAGCATGATCCACTGTCCCACACAGATCTTCAAAAATATAAGGAATAATTCAATGCCTCCAGCTCCTGAGTCTTTGAGAACTCCATGTGGAAGTGGATACTTCTTGACCCCTCTTCTTTAATTTCCTGCTTTTACTAAATGTACGCTATTTTATTAATTTCTTTTCTATATTCAAAAATTCAAAAATCTATAATCAAACAATTTATTAGTTACTGTTTCAGGACTACCTGTTGCTAGCCACAGAGACATAGGCTTATGACTACCAAATATTTCTGACAGAGAGGAGCAATGGTATTTCAAAGATGGTGACATCCTTAGACAGTAAAAAGTAGTCTAAAGAGCATAGCAAACCCAAGTCCGCTTCACCAGCCATGCCTAAATATTCCCACAGCTTTTATAATAAATGAAAGGAAGATATGTTAGAAAAGCCAATCCCTAAGCCTACCTTCGGTAACCTAGCAACAGAAGACTATGCCATCACCAGTCATCAAGATGCAGCACATTTCCACTATCACCATGAGTTGCATATTCTCCCTATGCACATGTCCTTTATCCCCATAAAAAAAGTTGGTGAATTCTATCATCACTTTCTTTCCCCTTCCATCTTCACTCAGAAGCAGCCTCTGCATACCCACATTCCCCAACAGGTCTCTTCCACGAGGTCTGTTACATGAAGTGACTTTGTGGCATCTGCTGCTTAAATAATTACAGTCGACCCCTTTGAAGGTCACATCTTAAATATTCTGCATATCATTCACTTGCATTATAATTTATAACTAGCAAAGTTACAGTAACGAATTAGCAATGAGATAGTTTTTGGTTGTGAGTCGCCGCAACATGAAGAACTATATTAAAGGGTTGCGGCATTGGGAAGGTTGAGAACCACTGCCCCAGTGCACTAGTGGCACAAAGCTTGTGGGGTAACCAACTATTATCTGATTTGTCCACTCCATGAGATGGGATGCATACCTGAGGCTGCTTAGGTGACCAAGAACCAGAGACTAGACAGCACATGGACCTAGGATAAAAGCAAATATTAGTGTTCTAAAAAAGTTAAAAAGAAAAGAAAGTACTAGGGGATCCAGTCATATTTATGTGGAACAGGTTACATTGACACAGATAAGTATAGGTTTCCATGTTGGTTGTGAAAGAAAGGCCTCTCCTCTTTTCTGTACTGTCCTCTCTAAGCATCATGTAAAGCTATATCTGCTTTCTTTTGTCTCACAAATACTTAGGATGATAGACATTTCTCCCAAACTAGTTCACTTTCAATGAAGAATGAATGCTTTCCCTTGAACCAGATAGAGGCAGATACATTTAAAATTAGATCATGTTCATGTCTGTCTTTTAAGGAATGCATAACTGGCCCTCCATGGGTTCCATAACCACAGAGTCACTTAGTCTCAAACAAAACTTACCAGAGGAAAAGGAAGCCGTGTCTAGGTTTGGAGTGGTAGTTGGCTAACTGCTCTGACTCCCAGTCGGTTGCATGCATACCTGCCCAGGAGTTATTCTGGATTCATGAATGAAAGGCACACACACACACACACACACACACACACACACACACACACACACCAGTTAATTTTTAATATGCCTTGACTCACTCAAAGGCTGGCCAGTTCTAATCCTCTGCCCTGTTAAGCATACAATTTCCTCCAGTACGCCTGGCTCAACACCTCTAAATTTACGTTTTATTTTTGCTGCCCTATTCCCTTCTAGGCAGCCCCTTAATCTTTGCTGCCCAAAATACTTTTGGGCAGCCCTTCTGGGGGCTGCATTCCCTCTCACCTACATTTCGGATGACTTTCCTTCTGTAGCAAATCTGATCCGTCTGCCTCCAAATCATGGTCCTTCTCCTTTCTTTCTCCCAATTTCTAGCCCGCACAGCTCTAAAGATCCTGCTTCAGTCTACCTGCTCCATCATTGGCCGTTGGCTCTTTATTGATTGATCACAAAACAAATGGGGACAAGGACCTACAGCATTTGGACACAGAATCCAGATTTGGGGAGCAGGATTAATTCAGAGCATTAGTACAAATCCCTGACATAGGTTATTTGCAGATACTATACTTTAAGATCCATAGATTTTTACTATTTATAAGAGAATCCTGGAAGAAATGTGTGATGGATACTATGATAAGACTGTGTTGAAATAAGGATTTACTAAAAGCTTTAATGATGCTAAGAATTTTAATAATGTCCATGCAAATGAAAATAGTAGTCAGAAATATTCTCAGACACTCCTATCAGACATGGGACCTGATGGTGGGGGTTAATCTCCACAGTATTCCCATGTGGGTATTCCAAGAAGCCTTAGAATAAGATATTTTGGGGGCAGAGCAAAAGTGCCTGGTGGCTAAGGATTGTGTAATTGTGTACATAGCTTTGGCTAAAAATCTTCAACAATTTTCTCATTTTTTTGTTCATTAGAATTTTGTCCTCACCACTATCCATAAACATGAGCATTGATTCAAGAAGCATTTATCAAGCCCCTATATATTCTACAAACTGTTCTCAGAGTAGGGCAGATGCATAATATGAGCCAATACTGCCTGGGAGGAATTCTCAAAGAATTCTCCTATCTTCTGACATAATATGGCTGCCCTTTTAATTATTGTTCTGTGTTTTAAATGAAGATTATTGCCATTCATTTAAAAATAAAAGAAATTTAGTCTTTCAACCTAGATGGATATAACTTTCTTGGTGTTCTTCCAATTAACCCACCACCATCTTGCTTTCTTCCAGAGACTAAGTTAAACAAATTTCCCTCCTCTGTAGCTTCTGTAAATCAAGAAGGAAATAGCACAATACTTTTTTTTTTTGTCACTCATCATACAATAACTCATAGGAGCTAGCATGAGTCAGGTTCTTTATTATCCACACAAGTCTTCAATTATTATGTAGACACAGAAAGCAGATGTCACTGGATTATTTGTTTGTGATCATGTTAGCAAAGCGAAAATGAGGGATGAGAAAAGTCCTTGAAGTGTCTAATGCAATTTTGTATCTCATAATAAATTTTGTGTCTTGTCTTTTGTAAACAAATATTACTTTAGCATCTTAGGAATCAAATATATATATATATAAAATTGTGCTTCCACACTGAGCTATGGCACTCATTTATATGGACTAAATAGTTATCTATCTTATCATTTACTTGTATTATCTCATTAGTAGAGAGATTTAACTCTTATAAGAACCATTTTAATTCTCTAATAAACTAATGAATTTGGAGGTGGAGGGGTATGACCACTGGTAGTTCTTTTAGAGGAACTGGATTCTATTCTCAGGACTCATATGGTAGATGGCTCACAGTGGTTTATAACTACAGTTCCAGGGGACTAAAGCCCTCTTCTGGTGTCTGTTGCCACTGCACATACATGGTACATATACATGCAGGTAAAACACTTATACACATAAAAATGAAAATGAAAATGAAATAATGAATTCAAAATGAAAGGTAAAAACATCCCAACTTACAACTTGATGGAGGAATATAGTGGTATCACCCAAGCTGAGGTTGGAGGGCTTCATAACTCTTTAAAGCCAGACTTCCTTTCCCTCCAAGTCCCCTGCTGTGCCTGGGTTCATAGCACTGGGATTCCACACTCTGCCCTATGGGTAGAGAAATGACTAATAATAAAGTGTTTATAGTTGTCTTGGTCCATAGGTTTGACTATTGCCTTTTCTCTTGCCAAAGATGTGGCGGATGTGGTGAGCAGTTCCCAAACTATGATGCCTGAACATCTGCTTACTTTGGAGTTTTCCTTGTTCAAATTTCCATGCTTCAGCCTGCTTTAGGGACAAATACTCTAAAACATACACTGACAAGCAGCCCAGGGGGTTACACACATATCTTTTACAGGAAACCGATTATGCAGCTGAGTGCTGCCGTTTTATGGATGCATCTTCTCCAGACTCATATATTACATCCGTAATTTCAAAGTGGTGGTGCTAGAGCACCATTTCTCAGCCTGTGGGTTGGGTTGCCACGTTTTTGGAGTTAAGTGATCTTTTCACAGGGGTTACCTAAAAACATTGGAGACATCAGGTATTTATATTATGATTCGTAACAGTAGCACCATTGCAGATTTGACGTAGCACAAAAATAAATTTATGGTTGGAGGTCTCTACGATGTGAGGTAACATTAGGAAGCTTCAGAACCATCTTGCGAGTGAATGAGGGCTTTCTAAGAGTGAGGGCCATGGACTTGGAGGCCTGATCACAATCAAGGCCCCAGAGTACTTGCTAGGCTCCTGCATTAGCTTGAACACCAGTGTGTTCAGACACAGTTGGAAGGTGCCATCAAGAAATAAAGGGTTCTGGCCTTTTCTATGCAGATCCTGTGGAAAGAAGACGTTGCCCAGTCGCCCACAGCAACAACTACCACCACTATTGGTACAAGTTCAGTTTTTACCTCTCCCCCTGACAACCTACAAAGAACACCCAATCATGCAGGCCAGCAGCAGGAATTTTCTCTTCCCGAGAGCCAGGAAGGAGATCATTCTTCTGCCAGCAACAAATGCTCACTTTCCAAACCTGGCCGTGGAAAACTCAGATCAACCTCTAATGTAATACAAGAGGCAGTAAGTAGCTTTGTTAACCCTCTTTTTCTGTTCAAAGGGGATCCTTTGTAGTCTAAGGAAAATTACTATGTATGTATTTATCCAGTCGGTTTAGATATCAATGGCAGGTATGAGTAAAATTCAATAAACATAAAGCCCTTTCTTTGCAGAAAGAAAGAAAGAAAGAAAGAAAGAAAGAAAGAAAGAAAGAAAGAAAGAAAGAAAGAAAGAAAGAAAGAAAGAAAGAAAGAAAGGGCATTTCGTAGACTCTGGATCTTTTGGTGCTTTTTTCTTTGACTTTCCCACCTCCAGAATGCCAAATTTTTTTTCTTTTTATTTATATGTCACTCACTGTATAGTGTCAGTGTTACAGAAGCCTGGGTAAATAACAGAGCAGAGATAAGGTGGGTACACTAGTTAGCTTTAGCTGTCAGCTTGCCATCACTTACAGTCCCTTGAGAAAGAAGTGTCACTTGAAGGACTGCACATATTAGATTGGCCTGTGGTCATGTCTTGATTATTAATTGATGGTAGGAGGGCCCAGTCCACGGCAGGCAGTACTATTGTCTGGGCAGATGGCTCTGAATTATATAAGGAAGCTAGCTGAACATTAACCCAACAAAGCCAGCAAGTTCACCATGGTTTCTGCTTCAAGTTTCTGTCTTACTTCCTTCAATGATGGATTCTGAACCTGACACATTAAATCAATCAATCATTTTCTTCCTTAAGTTTTTTTTTTGTTTGTTTCTTTTGTTTTTTGTTTGTTTGTTTGTTTGTTTTTTTGGTCATAGTGTTTTGTAACAGAAAGAAAGATGAAACTACACCAATGGTCATGGCTTCAGGTCTGCCCCTATGACTTTTTCTAGAACACAGAAAGAACAGCAGGAATTTAGGTTCTATACTTTTTATGGCAGGTGGAAGGAACGTTATCAAGGTGGATGAACACCCTATATGCTTTGTTATGGTTTGAACATGAAATATCTCCCAGGGTCACATGTTTCCAGATGGTTGGGCTGCATTGGGAAGTTGTTGAATGTTTAGGCTGTGAGGCATGTCTGTTAGATGGGTCTTTGAGGATGGGCCATTAGTGTACAGCCTAGCTTTACTTCTGACCCAATCTCTCTGATTTCGACAACAAAAGCTGAGCACCATGGACTCTCCCTTTCCAGATACTATGTCTTTCTCACAAATAGAATAATGGGGGCAAGGTGATGGAACAATTACTACAGGCCCCCCACTGGATTCATTTACTGTGAATGCTTTTTGTATATACCCACTGCCAACCCCTATTAGATGTGGCAACTGGATGCTGTCTCAAAGCAGAACCTTCACTGGATTTGTTGCTTGGTCATATGATTTGTGCATTTTCTTCTCTAATAAAGTAGCAGAGGGTTAACCACACATCTGATACCTATATACACGTGTCTTGGTTGTTTTTAAACCAGAAGCTGGATTTGGGTACAATCTTGCTTTCTTTTAAATTTATTTTATTAGGTGTTTTCTTCATTTACATTTCAAATGCTATCCCGAATGTCACCTATACCCTCCCCCCGCCCTGCTCCCCTGCCCACTCACTTCCACTTCTTGGCCCTGGCATTCCCCTCTATGAGGCATATAAAGTTTGCAAGACCAAGGGGCCTCTCTTAATAAATCTTTGCATTGAGTTATAATAAAATAATTGAGCTTCATTTCCATCGTTTTCTCTCTCTCTCTTTCAAAAAAAAATCCATCAATTCTTCATTGCCTCTCAACATAGGAACATTACAAAAAATAAATACCTGGTTGAAAAGATCATGTAGAAACATGCTGTGCTATGTTGAGTCAGACTTCATTCTCATGACCCCACAGCATTGCTGAAGGCCTTCTCCGGCTCTAAATGCAAAGGGAACCCTTCATAGATACAGTTTTGCTTCAAATGCCACTTCTCTTTCCCAGAATATCTTTTGAAATAAACAAAAGATATTTGCTTTTGCAAAAATGCTTCATCAGATAAAACAAACCTTTATAAACAGGTTTCTGTTTACTCCTGTGATCTGTGGAGTACCTCGGATTCAATTTTTTATACATTTTAAAATAAAGCATAATCAGTTCACTTTCTTCCTTGACTTTCCTCTCTCCAGCCCCTTCTAAGTCTCGTCCCTCCAACTCCTTCCATTCCACTTTATTTTCAAATCGATGCCCCCTTTTGATTATTGTTACATATGTATAACCCAGCTTGTGTATCTGCACATGTATAGTTGTGGATAATATACACAACTATATAAAAACAATCTGCTTGGCAACACCCTGCTTGTGTGTGTCTGAGTGTATGTACGGTTTCATAACTGAGCACTTTATTTTAGACAACCAATTAGGGACTCATTTCAGAGAAAGGCTAATTCTTCTTCTTTTGACAGCCATTAGTTTTTATATCATAGTGCAGTTTAAAAAAAATGATTGCCCCTTCTCTTGTTACTAACTTACTCACCTTGCACTCTCATTTAAGAACATAGAAGGACATTATGCTTTTTTTTTCCCTCTAATTTTAATGGTTGTTTAAAACTTTTCAATTAACTGACTAAAAATGCTCAATGACACAGCTAGTGAATTAGAGCACACATAGAACATGCACTGTATACTGAGATTTAGTAAGACCCTGGATTCTACCTCTTACATCAAATAGAGAAAAACAAACATTTTAAAACACAAGAAAAAATAGAATAGTTTTCAATATGAATTATAAGTTTATGTTAATGATTTTTAAAACATAAGCAAAATAGTATGTTTTGTGTACTTGTCTAATTATTTAGGATTTTGTATATATATTAAAAGACCAGGAAAGGAAAATAATAGCTAGGATGGTTTGAATGAAAATGGCCCCCATCGACTCATATATTTGCATCCTTAGTCCCCAATTGGTAAACTGTTAGGGAAAGATTAAGAGGTGTGGCCTTGTTGGAGGTGTTGTGTTACTGGGAGTAAGCTTAGAGGTAAGCCTGTGGTCAGGCCCAGTGGTCCCCACCCCCACCCTCTTCTGTGCCCATTGTCTGTGCATTAGCATGTTAAGCTCTCAGTTGAAGCCTGCCTTCATGTTGCCAGGCTCCCTGCCATAGGATCAGGGACTAACCCTCTGAAATAGCAAGAAACTTCCAATTAAATGCTTTATTTTGTAAAAGTTGCCTTGGTCATGGTATCTTTTTTACTGCAACAGAAAGACAATAACTAAGACAATAGCTAAAATGATTTTTTTTTTTTTTTCG
>NC_034611.1:28694446-28702281 GCF_900095145.1 Mus pahari | reverse complement strand
TTAAGAAATACAGGTATCTGCACTTTCAGATCTGTGTGCTGTCTTCCCCTGACATGCCTTTTTACTTTCAAAGCTCATAGTAGTAGGGGAGAAAGTATTAGAGCTTCTTAAAGAAACACTATACACTATCCAAAAAAAAAAAAAAAAAAAAAAAAAAAAAAAAAAAGAAGAAAAAAAAAGAAACAAATGAACAATAACAAAAATCTCTGTCCATATGTACACATATGCATTTGATAACTGCTATGCCCTCAGCTAGGGATTTCTAGTATCATTCAGAAGAAAAGAAGAAAGGATGCAAAAAGGAAGAACTAAAGCATCATACAACCTCCAGACTTGTTATTATAGTTATTTTGTTTTTAAAAATGCATTTAAAATCAGTGTATTTCAAATACTTGAATTATACAAAGAAGAATTTCCAAGCTGGGTCTCTTAGGAGGTAAGTCACAAGGGGGCTTCAGGTTTCTCAAAACATTCCACCTGCTAACACTGTGTCTGGGGACTGGACTACTGCAAATCACTACAGCTTCCTCTGAAGAGGACTTTCCCCACATTGTATACATGTGGTTCTGTGCCCTAGGTTTTAGTGACAGACAGGAGACTGATGTCTAGAGGCTTTCAAGTCATTTGACTGACTTTGTATTCTTGTGCCTCCCTGTGGTCATCAGAGCACTCTCTCTATCTGAATCCACAGTTGTCCCTGAACCTACTTCAGTGGGATTGTTGTGGGGAGTCAAAGGAACTGATTCGCATAGAGAAGGGTGGTACCTGGGATTTTACAAGCAATGGTGTGTGTTTAGTTGTTGTATAGTGCTTCATAAATCAATGAATTAAATCACAAATAAAATACATTTTGGTAAATGTCATATGAGCTGGACAGGAGGGACACTGGTTTTATGACCACGGTTCATCACAATCTCAGGACATAAGCAACTGCTACAGTTCGTGGAAGACAGACAGACTTTTTTGTGTCTGCTTCTGCAACCATTTACTTCAGCTTCCAGAGGGGCCAATGGCTAAGACTACAGGGAATGTTTTGGAAAAAGAAAACTATTTGTTTGTCAGTGTCTATTTATTTTTTTATGCATTTCATTCATGAGTGATGACCATGAATGCATTTTATGTGTATAAACTAATACTTTCTCACAGTCCTTGATCATGGATGCCTTCCCCCCCCCCCGAGACAGAGGTTCTCTGTGTAGCCCTGGCTGTCCTGGAATTCACTCTGTAGGCTGGCCTCGAACTCAGAAATCCACCAGTCTCTGCCTCCTAAGTGCTGGGATTAAAGGTGTGTACCACCACTGCCTGGAGATCATGGATGTCTTAAACTTAGGATAAAAAAATAAAAACACTTGTGACTACACTCACCCCTTCTCACATGAATGAACAGGAATTTCAAGAATCAATGTTTTTTTTTTTGACTTTTTTCTTTGATCGCCATTTGAGTAACCCTTTTGTACTTATTATAATTTCAGAACACCTTGAGTAGATTTTTCTTTGGAACAATGTTGTCCAAATTAGAAATAAAATGTACGCTGTAGAAATTACAAAGAGCAGGAGATATAACTGCAAGAGAAACAAAACCCCAAATATCTTTAATGTCTGAATGGGCTGAGTACCAGTAACACAAAACACTCTTGCCTTTTCTCTCTTTATGGACCAGGCTATCCTTGAACTCAAGAGAGATCAGCCTACTTATGCCTCCAGAGTGCTAAGATAGAAGGCATGAGACACCTGACCTAGCTTTCACGTTTTCTTAACCTATAAACCAAGAATCTACCAGGAGAGCAGCAATAGGTTAAAAACCCCGTTTCCAGCCTGTTCCTCTTCGGATGCAATCCGTCAAGGGTTTATTCCTGATTCTTTTGTTGTTGTGGTGGTGGTGGTGGTGGTGGTGGTGGCTTTTCGAGTTATTCCTGATTCTCGAAGAGTGATTTAGCTACAGAACACCTGGGCTCAGCTCTGTCCATGTCAGGAGAGTTGGTTTCTTTGGAATTGGTGGAGTTTGTCTGGCATCTTAACTTAGCTAGAATTAGGTTTTATTCCCAAACACCTCTCACATTTTCTCTGTCTAACTTCCTATTTGTTTATTCTAGAAATATCTCATTATTATTAAAAGGCCCTTGTCTTTTCCTTGTCAGTGTCTCTTTGAAGACTCCCAGGGCACTCCAAATTAAAGCCTTAAGTCAGTTTGCACAGTGTCTCTAGTTTCTGAGCTCTTGGGGGGAACATTAAGCTCTGCTGTGACCCTAGGGAACTTTTCCTAGAAGATTCCAGCAGGGGCTCCTGGCGCGTAAAATGTCATCTCCGCCGACCTGGGATCCAGAATGTTGGGTTGAGACCCTTATTGATTGAACCACCTCTTAGCGCCATGCCAGTGCCTCCGTCCACTGCCTTACCTTGGCCATTCATTATGTAGAGTGCTTTCACGTTGAGTTTCGAGACTCTGGGTCCTTCCTCCCCACACACCAAACAGAACACGTACCTCCCTAGGGTAGCTTGGGTAACCCTAGCTCCAGGGTTTGCTGTAGCTTCTACCCACTCCTCACACCCAGAAAGAAAACCTAAAGCTTATGACTCCACAATTGCTCCGTGAGCCTGGGTTTCAAATCCCTGGGGGCCTCCCAGATTCAAGCTCATTCACATTCATTCTCATCCTCCCACAGTCTCTTTCTCTCTCCCCAGACTCCTAACAAGACAAGACGATCCTCCCCAGAGGCGCTCTCTTTCATTCATCCCCTCCCAACACACACACACACACACACACACACACACACACACACACACACACACACACACACACACACGCGTGAGCATACACGCTCACACACCGACCCAGACAGCCCACCGCACTTTCCAGACGCCCACCTCCTGCACACTCCCCTCCCCTAAAAGACATTCACCCACTCACCAGCTGTAGCCTCTTCCATCCCCCGCCCTCCGCCCGGCTCCCCCTCCTCAAGAAGCCGACCCTCGCGCTAGGAGGTAGGGACCCCCGGCAGACGCACTGCACGGACGCGCCGCGCTGACCTCCGCCCGCCCTGCACGCAGATTAACAAAGGCGGCGGCGAGCCCCAGTCCGAAAGCAGAAAGCCGGCCGCGGGGTCCGGAGCCTGCTCCGGGTCGGTCGGAGAGCGAGCCGTGCGGGCTGCTCTGAAGTCGCAGGATACAGCCGGAGCTCCCAGATCTCTCTCAAGCGGCGCTGCTGGGACGCTGGCCGCACCATGGGCTGCTGCACCGGGCGCTGCTCGCTCGTCTGTCTCTGCGCACTGCAGCTGGTAAGTGCCCAGTGCGTCCGGGTCTGGAACCAGTCCGCTTTGGGGGACTGGCTTGTAGGGCTCTGTCCCTGGATCCGAAGCTCCGGGCTAAAGACCGATGAGCCGGCGGAGCGCATCCGAGGGGTTCCCCACCCTCTCTGTCCCTTCCAGGTTATCTGTGCCTCCCGCCTGGTAGCTCTTGCCCGCAGGAGGGCGCGGTCTCACTTCTGGTCCCACGCGCTGGGGTTCACTGCGCCCCCACCCGGCGTCGCCACGCGGTCGGGGGGCAGCTGGGGTGGCGCTCCAGGAGAGAGCGATTTCCCCGCCCCTCTCTTGGACACCTGGCGTGTGCACCCTCTGCAATTCTGCTTAAGTTATGCCTGGGTTTGGAGCTTGCTCTTATCGGGACGGTTTTCTGGACACAGGTTCTTGTTTGGATAGAAGGTGCTTGGGGGCAGCCAGTTACTGAGAGAGCTGCGACCTCACCTCTCTTTCAGTATATGGAAGGCGATCATAGAGGAGTGGAGTACTCCAGGAACGTGTGGCTGTGCTTGGGAACCACAAGTTCAGCCTCTGCCTTTTCAGTTCCTCTTTTGATGTTCTTGAAATGCTGCGTGTTCAGGATGCGACGGACTGACTGCTGTCTTTGAGGAGTGAACAGAGCAAAGAAGGGAACCGGGCTTCTGTTTGGCTTGGCCCCTTGCCCAGGGAGTGAGTGGAATCGGAAGTTGGAAATCAGGGTGCAAAGATAAAAGACCCTTCTGATTCTATGCAAATACTCTGGATCCTATTGTTATTAGGATTGACTCTGTGGTCTGTTTCGTGGTCACCAGAAATCAAGGCTGCAATCTCCTGTGCCAGACTTTTGTGAGTGAGATTCATAGTCTTTTTTTTTTTTTTTTTTTTTTTCCCCCTCCTAGTTCAGGGAGCAGACCTTGTAGGCTCCCCGCGGCCCTTCCTTTCTCTGAAGCATTGCACTTGTTTTGCCAGGAACCACAAAAGTGTAAGTGGTGTATTTTGACAAGGCTTTCAGAGAACTTTACCTAACGGTGATAGCTCTAGCAGGGCTCATTAACAGGAAAAAGTAATAATAAGGCTCAGTAGTTAGTCCTTGTTCACTGGAGGATTTTAAACATTCTCACTTTTCCAGTTTTCTCCCAAAGCTTCACTGTATATGTGCTCATTCTTCTGTACTCACACATGCAAAACAGATAAATCCGGAAGGCTTTTGGATAGCCTACTTCACACTGTGTTTGAAATAACAATAATTTAAAACATACACATGAACATGATTTTTTTTTTCTTTAGCTGGGGGAAAAACCCTCAAAAGATAGCTTACTCGGTGATTTTTTTTTAAGTGAACTCGGCTTTTAAATTTAAAATAATAAAAAAAAAGTAAATTTGGTCAACTCTTGTTTCTCTAAGGCTGCTAGTTAGCACACTGGATTGTGTAACCCGTAAAGGCATAATTTAGTGTTATATTCATATAACACATAAGGGTTTCATACAGTCATAATTCAATTCACCAATTTCACTAATTTGCCTATGAGGAACTCATAGAGTTTGTTTTTTTCCAAAGTAAGTCGTAGTATGGTAGAGGCAGAGACAAGATGATACGAATTTCATAGCTGGATCCTAAACAAAAGAAAGCATATGTGTTGTCTAGGTAAGAGTTTCTACTTCTATGATAAGACCCTAGAACACAAATCCATTCCACCGTCCATCATCAACATCAGGGTGGGAACTCAAGACAGGATCCTGAAAGCAGAGGTTGAAGCAGACACCTTCGGGAGTGGGAGTGATGCTTATTGGGTTTCTCCTGTGATTTTCTCAGCCTGCTTTCTTATACAAGTCCAGAACAACCAGTCCAGAGGTGTCACTCCCCCACAGTGCGCTGGACCTTCCAACACCAATCCATAATTAAGAGGATTCACAGGACAAGCTAGCTGGGGTGTTTACTCAACTGAGGTTTTTCTCTTCTGAAATGACTCCAACTTGTGTTGAGTTGACAAGAGAAACTAGCCAACATTCTTCTCCACCACATTATTAAATCAGTGCATGATAGCATAGTTTACATAAAGAATAGTACAGCATTAAAAACAACCACAGTAATTCTTACTATAAATTACTTCTGGAATAATTCTTTTGTTTCGTTGAGTTTGACAGGGTCTTGTCTTTATAGTTTTGATGTGACTACTGTTGGATACTTTGGTTTGATTTAAGGGGAAAGAAGACACTGAAACCAAATTGGAATTCATCATTGCTACGACCAGATTTCTTTTTCTGAACTGTATAATAATTTATAGGCCCTAAAAGAGTGTTTATGAATTTCTTTTGACAAAGCAGAGGCTATATACACCACATACGTGTAGCTTTAGTATGTAGCACTGAAATCTGTTTCCTAAAATAAGAGGCTTAAACAACTTCAAAGGCACAGATAAAGAAGAATGTAGAAAAAAATAATTATGAAGGAGTGAATTTTAGATATCTTAGCAGCTGTATTTTGAATATGGTTTATTTTATTTTATATTACTGAGTCTACAATAATGGTTATGGTTGATAACTGGCTCACCAAAAATCATGAACATTTAATAAATAAACCCTCTGAGCCTGCTGTAAGCCTGCTCCAGCCTGTTAAGGGAAAGAACTCCAGCTTCTGAGGGACCTAGTGCACGTCCCACTGAAAACAGCGGCCCCTCTTCTGGTTTTGCTTTTGTTTCCTGGGCAAAGCTTTGGCAGATGAGGATTATGAAAACTTCACAAGTGCTGCTATGAAGAGGGTGTGCCATTGGCTACTCAGACTTGGCGTAAGGGATTCAACTTACTAACAACAGAGTCACGTGCCGACCACCACCTAGACAGCCCAGGAAGGAGCTCTAATTCTAGACAGCTAAGTGATCTGGTTCCTTTGCACAAGAGCTTTACTCTCTCCAAAGGGAGAAAGCATGAACTCGTCATTTTTTTTTTTAGGTGACTAATGTTGATGAACTCTGATTTGCAAGTCTGTCCTCTCTTCTTTCTGCTGCTGTGACTATTTTTCCATTATTGCCTTTTCTCCACGCGCAAACTTAGGTGCTTATGCCCTGACTCTGCCAGACCGGATTAAAGAGAAAGTATAAAGAATAAAACAGGAGCACAGGAAGCTTTGTGATGTGAATCTTCCTGGGAAAGAATTGGTTACCATCCCACCCATTTCCCAAGTCAAGAAAAAAAACTTTTAAATACTTCTTATCTAAGGACACTTTGGCCACTGTGTGTAATAGCAAGCATTCTGGTACCAGGCGTGCAGAGTCCAGAGCTTAAAAGAACACTGGAGTGGTACGTTTGCGAAATCAGCTTTAGTCACCGTATTTAAATGAGCCTTAAATGTGTGTGTTAAATTCTGTCATTACCTCCACGTGGCATTTCAGAAACATTTTCCCTGAGCTGCCTTGGGAAAGTGTTGAATGCACTATGGCAGGCATGGTTCCTACAAAGTATTAGACAACTTCCACCATACAGTCAGCAGACTCTAAGGCATGTTCAATAAAACTTGACGTGTCATTACTTGGAGAAGTTATTATATTTTATATTCTTTTTTTGGTGAGAGCTATATGTATTGTCAGAGCTGGTAATCAGCCCATTAAAAGTCAAAACTATGATGGCATGTTTATAGCCACAGAAAACCCAAGAGATTTACCTAAACAAGCAGTTATTAACATATAGATGGGTTGTATGTTTTATTTTGGAAGAACATCCTCCCCAGTTAAAGGAAATCAGCATCTATTTGCTGACAGACAGTGGAAGAAAAGCTTCAAGATTTCTATTGCACCTTCTGACTATCTTGAGAGCAGAGTACCTGTGACATTCAAAAGCCCAAACAAAATGTGCACGATTGGTAGTGACATATCTGTGTGAGTCTTGAATTAAGTCTTGTGAAATGTACTGCTTAATTAATGTCTTGCGGAAATGTTGGAAACTCATTTGTTTTATAAAGTAGATATAGTGATAGTTTTGCTTTTACATGGTTTTAATTTAAATAGCTCTTTTATTTTTTTCTGTGCAGAAAATTTGCCTTTTGAAGATTATTTTATTTTATACGTATCGGGGTTCTGCCAGATGTATGTCTGTGCATCGGATGCACACAATGTCTACTAAGGCCAACAGTTCCCTGAAACTGAAGTTACAGATTGCTTTGAGCAGCTACAGGGGTGCTGGAAATTGACCCCTGTTCCTCTGGAAAAATAGTCAGTGTTCTTCACTGCTGAGCCATCACTCCAGTTCTGCAATGAAGACTTAATTTTTGTTTTCTTTATTTCAATATTCTGGTTCATTTTATGAAACTTAAGAAGGTTAGGAGAATTAATTTATGACTAATAATGAGACATTGGAATTGGTGTAGAAATCACCTTTCATAAGGCAAGGCTGAGAGCTGACCTACACTTCAAGTACACAAGAATGTGCTGTGCTGTTTAAAAACGTGGCAAAATACCCATGAAAGGATATAAGTACAGAGACAAAATTTAGAGCTAAGATGAAAGGATGGACTATCCAGAGACTACCCCATCCGGGAATCCATCCCATCATCAGCCACCAAACCCA
>NC_034611.1:28671860-28694056 GCF_900095145.1 Mus pahari | reverse complement strand
AAAATAATAATAAAAATAAATTAAAAAATAAAAAAAAAGTGGGGCCACGGGAAGTATTGAAAGTAGAAGGGGGATTGTCTGGGAAGAGAAAAAAGCAGCAAGAGAGAAGGAGTTCAAGACAGGATAGATAATAGGGGGCTGAAACCAGTCAACATATATTCTATGTATGAAAATGTAATGAGATCCATTTAGTTTGGGTTCTCTGGAGGAACAGAACTATGGGAAATTTGCACAAAATAGGCATGCAAACACAGAGGAAGATGAAGGGAGAGGCCACAGATTATGTCTCTCGGCTACTATGACCATGAACCACCTCAGGCCAGCACATGCGGAAACCGCCGACAATCCACCAGGAGCTAGAAAGAGGTGTAGAGCTTCTTACTAGCCTCAGGGGCTTCCCTCATAGGGGTGGGTGGACCTTGACGTCAGGGTCATACGAGAGATCTATGGAGGGCAGTCTGATTGAATATTATATTATGAGGTGCACCAAGATTTGGATGGGCTGTCCTTCCAACTAGGTAAGTTCTTTGGGCTGGAAAAATTTGGGAAGATTGGACTTCTCTCAAGACGGTCTACCAGATGCATCATTTCTGAAGGTAAACAGCAAGGAGCTGGTTCTCCTAGGCTGACTCCCCAGCTCTGACTGCACTGTCCTGCTGGAGTTCCTAAACTCTAGCCTTTGCACATGCAATTCTCTCCCTTGGAGGCTTATTGACTACTAAGCAACGGGGTCAGTCTGTAGGACTCCTAGAGTGTTGCGTTTCCACTCTGAACAGGTTTATTACTGAGATTCGCGGCATCCAGACTGTGTGCATCAAGCTCAGTACGCCTTCTCTGTGTAGTCTGAGCTCTTCCTTTTGAGCTCTATCCATTAGGAAGGAGCCAGGATAGAAGACCGGTCAGCCAGTGATGGCTTATTACATAACAGGACTGCTGTTGTGGTAGATGTGAGAGCTCCCTTGTCTCAGTTCTCTCTGTGTTTCTGTCTCTTTCAATAACTGTCCTCAGGTCTCATAATACATGGCTTAAAGGTTTACTTGATGTTAATGCTGTCCAGATTTTTCTCCAGTATTCACTAGGATGGATCGGACCCTCTGTATGAAGTTGAGGAATGGTCTTAGTTTTACTTTGCAAACTGAAGTCCTTATTTTACTATTTTTTAAATTGTCAAATAATACTTTTTACAGTGCATTGAACAATTTGATATTTTGATGTAGGTACAGGATGGTGAGGATTTCAAACAACCGAATTAACGTGCTCACTTCATATATTTGTTTGGAAGTTCTCACATTTAACACTGGGTTCCCAATATTTAAACACTTGGTACATATCATTACCTACAGACACCATATAGTCCATTTATCTCAAACTAAGGCCTGCACGGTACCAGCGCTAGTGAGATTAATTCAGATACATCTTCCTGATGGGCACCTATCAGAAAATGCTGAACATTTCATAGTATAAGCCTCTTGGCTAACCGATTTATATTGTCAGATCTTTTCTTTCTCAAGTCCCACCTACTGATTACATGTTTATTTCATTGATTAATACTTTCTGTGATGTTTTTGGTTTAAACCTACTTCATGATTCTTCTCCTCCCAAATCCTTTGTATAGCTTCCTTGTCCTACCCATGGATGTACTGCCTTTGTCATCCACGTGGTTGCTCGTTCTTAATAATACTACAATGATATCAGCATTAGTCCATCAAAAGATCATAATACATATGATTAAGCTACCAGTTACCTTAGATAACCCAGCAATACAGAATTAGCTTTCACTTACATAAATGTGCACCCCCTGTTTCACAGGGACAAATTCCAGCATCCTGAAAACCATCTGTGTTTGTGGTTTTACTCCCATCTCTTTCCTTGAATTTCAGGGTTGTAAGGTTGAGAAAATAGATATGGATATATATATATATATATATATATATATATATGTATATATATACATATATATATATATATATCCCATGACATTTCAACATTTCATTCTCTAGGAAATACTATTGATTTTAAAAATAATGTCCTCAACTTTAATCAGTTAATTTTCACAGTGATTGCTTTCATGAAGATTTTTGTTTTCCCTAGGAAGTATATCCTTATCATAAATTTGGGAAATTTTTCTCTTTATATAATCAAGTGATTTCTGAAGGACTAATAGACACACTGACATATCACAGGTAAAACATGTGTGGGAAAAGTAGATGACAGACAAAGCAGCTTGTGTTTTAATAGCTAATATTACTGAAGTCCTGTGTCTCACCTTCTTCGGAAGGACTCTCAGCTTTGATACTTTGCTCTGGCAGAGAGTAGCCTAGTGAATCTGCTCAATTTCAGGTACTTTCTGAAGTTGTTTTGAGTTGTTTTACTTTCTGCTGAAGGAGCTTTCCCTCCAAGATGAAAAGTTTCAATCTCAGAGGAAACTGTTCAGTATATGTCCATCCATAGCAGAACATCGTTTTCCCCCCAAGGATCATTCTTTAGCAGTGATTAGTACTGGCTACTAAGGTAGCACAAATAAATTAACCCATAAAAGAAACTAGTCTATGCTTTAAATCTGGAATAATTATCAAAATCCTCAAATAAAGTGGGAGATGTACTATGAATTCCTTGTCAGGGAAATATCATCAAGCTATAGACAAAATATACAGGAGACATTAACAAAGCTACAGTAGAATAAATGTAGTTGGTTACAATGGGTTGGGGAATATGACACTCTTAATACAGCAAGAAAACCAAAAACTGTTCATTTGGCACAGAAACACTTACCTATATAAAGTGGTAAATGGGACTAAGAACTGGAAAGCATAGGGGTTGGTAATGGCTCCTATTGCAGTAATTAAATAGAAGGCTG
The DNA here is from genome assembly GCF_900095145.1 of Mus pahari. Lineage (NCBI taxonomy): Eukaryota > Metazoa > Chordata > Mammalia > Rodentia > Muridae > Mus > Mus pahari. The sequence continues at coordinate 28,691,199 of NC_034611.1, read as the reverse complement.
GTGCTAAATATTTTACATGTGTTCCTTAATGATTTTTCCTCCCTTAAAAAAAATGCAAGGACCATTCATTAGAATGTTTCCCATTACTAATAACATATATTAAAACCATTAAGTGGAATTAAATGTTGGGAACCTTCAACCTACTCTTTCCACTGGACTTTACATTCTAAATGCTTCAGGCAGACATTCAATTGTTTTGTTAGTAACAGGTCTCAGAACACGATTGTAAGGAAACTAGATTGTAGCAGTTATCTTCTTGTAAGAGAATTGAGCCCAACCAGCTTATGTTAAGGCATATGTAAAGCTGACAGCTTCTCTCTTCTCCAGTAATAAGGGATATGTTTATATTTTGGTATTGATCAGTATGTAGTAGAATAAATGTTTGTAAGTAGAAAGCTATATGCTAAGCAGACTGATTGGTAAAATCGGTTAATCAGGGTACATAAGAAAGCACTGTGCTTGAGTTGTTTGTTCCACTGATAAGCACCTTGAAATTTGAAATGAAATGATCTTAATTAAGATGTTGTGAAATAAAATGTTCTCATTAGTGGAATTCTTCCTTAAATGTTTACTCTTTCTGTCTCTCTCTCATTCATTATATACATATATAAATTCTCATATATTCAAGTATATATATTCTCATATATTCAAGTATATACATATATATATTCAAGTATATATTTGCATATATATGTATACACACATATAATTGCAGAAAAATTCTTACTATGTAGTCTAGGATGGCTACAAAAGTTGTGATGATCCCCTTGCCTCATGAGTAGTGGAAATGCAGATATGTTTCACTATACCAAGCTTCTTAAACCTAAATACCTAATGAAGAAAATCAAATTGTAGCTTATAAGAAGAAACCTATTTTAGATTTGTCTTTAATTACAATATAGAAATTCCCATGCCTTTCTAGCATTGGAATCTCTTTCCCAAACATCCTACCCCTTTCTACCCTTTCTTTTCCACATGAGCATTTTTCGAATTGGCCAACAGTGAGCTAAGGCAATGCACACTAGAGCCAGCTCGTCCCAGCTGGGATGAGTTTACAAATAGGGTTTCGAAATTTTATGAGCCAATTGTTAAATACGGTTTTATTTAAAAATTAACTATCTGAGCTATAAATAAATTATTTGGAAAGAAAAGTAATGCATATTCAGAAGTCAACGTATTTACCATCTGGATATTATTTTACATTTACCGTACTGTTGGGTAGGACTTTTACATAGAAGTATGCAGCTTACAGAAGATTTTGTCCAACTTTTACATCTAGTGACATCATATTAGTAGCAAGTTCTATTATGAAAGAGGTATTTTCATATGCAAGTATACAAATATCACAAATCAGGCTGCCCTGTTGTTTTCTAGTACCAGTTATTAAACATTTACTAACACACCAGGCAAAGACTTCTTTCATCAGAAGGCCAGTTTTCTTCCTATGAGTCATTCCTGATTAAGGAGCCTTTAATTAATTCTTCATACAACTAATTAATTTATTAATTTATTAATGTAGAGAAAACATAATGTGTAATATAAATATGTACATTATAGACATGTATAAAATTTTCTAAGAATAATTGAAAAGCTTTTATTATTAAAAATTGCACTATTTATTCCTTCTGCATAGTCATTTTCTGGTTTCTGTAAAGTGTTTATACATTTTGCAGTTCTCTAAGTAAGTTAGTAATTGATAATGGCTCATAGGTTTCATTCTTAAGAAACTGGCTAAAACAAGACTTCTTCCCCCATGGGAGACTCATTTCTGCTTATTTTGTATTGACTGGCTCCTATGAGCAGGGACTAAAGTCAATTCCTAGTGACCTGTCTGCATTATTGGCCCTAATTAGTTCTTCCCATGAGGGTGTCAAAGAATCAACATCAAAAGGATTCAAATATCTTTTTTATAGCCACATCTGGCTTTTCAGGCTCAAATGAGTTACCATGTTCTATTGTCTCCACATTAAGTAGTGAATGTTCAATCTTAAATGAGACTTATTTATATAAATAAGTGTATTTAGTTTATTTAACACTATACTAAAAGGTATTTACTATATAATATTCATTGTCTAATATTTTAAAAGGAGTCATTAATATAACAGAATCCCAAAGCCACATGCATCCAAAATTTCTTTGCTTCATTCTTTGAGATGTCTTCAAGAGACAAGCATTATTATATTATCATTCATAACCAGAAAAAAAAAAAGAAATGTGAGAAAATTACAGAGTGCATTGAAGTAATATATTTTCTCATTTGTAAATTTCTAATGCACTTAGACATATACAACGTTTTGAAGTATATCATAACGTAGAAATGTAAGAAAAGAAGTCCGTGGAATGTTGTGTCTGCATTAAAATAAACAGGCTATGCCAAAGATGTTAGTTGCAAAGCATAATTCTGTGAGCAAGCTATTTCCTCACAGGAAAAGGTGACTTTTAAAGTGTGATGCAGGAGACTTCAGTCCCAAGTAGAGATGTTGAGTTCTTGGAAACAACTTTTGTTTTGTTTGCAGTTTCAGTAGAATGCAGCTTTTCTCATTGGCTATATCTATTTTTAGGGTCCCTCGGGACACTGTTGTACCCTCAGGGTACTGTTGCATTTGAAACGAAGGATTGATGAAATAAAAGTTATCTGCATGACTCTCCCCTTTTTGCATGCTCCATTTTCTCAAACAGATGAACTGCTTCTGGCAAGCTCTTTTGCTGCCCAAATATAAGCAGTTTTCCCACTGGGACCAGTACTCCTGGTGTCTTCTCTCTTCCTAAGAGTTTCAGTCACTAATCCCTTTTTGCTGTCTGACAAGAAACTCTTCCTTGGCCTTGGATAGCTCACATGCTAAAGATCCAAATGCTGTAACCACAGTATTGAATGGATGGCTTAAATTCAGGGCCTCTTAGAGAGAAGCATTAGATGATGGCTTGGAACCATTAAGGGCCTGCCAAGATCCCCTAACAGCCTTTTCATCTCGCAGAGAGCTGTGGTTGGAAGTGTGCAGATGGAGCTGTCCTCAGGGATGCTTCCATGTGAGCCTTGTTGAATCATTTCACAAGTAGGAGACTTAATGTTTTATAACATTTCAGAGACCCTCCATCATAGCACGATCCTTGGTCATGTATAATTCATGTGTTTGTTTGGCTAGACCTGCAGTGTCTTTATACATTATTACTTTTAACTCCTTCACTACTAATGGTGATTTTGTTGGAATGAAGATGTTTAGGGGGACGTTAGTGGAAGGAATATTATGATTTAATAGTTTCCCTTTTCTTTCAGAACCACCCAAAGTGTAGAATACTGATTTTTGTTAATGTATTTTTCCATAATGAAGATAAACTATCTTGACATTTGAAAACAGATCTGCATCAGTTTCACTTCCTGATAATTTAGTTATAATACATTTAGGTCATTTTTATTTATCTGGAAGTCCAGGCTAAGGCATTTCAGACATCCAAATGGTACATCTTTAATTTCCAATTATCACAAACAAATTTGATTACAAAATATACACTAGTTGCTATTACTGATGAAAAGCTTAAATGCTATTCAATGAGTGGCCATTTTATAAATAGAATTTCACTTCTTTGGTCTTCGGCATCATTTTTAAATTGAGAAGTGAACAAAAATTTAGATTTGGAGTGACCAGTTTCTTTCCCTAACATGAATAAAAGGAAAGACAATGAGAATCTTTCTCTATAGGCCAAAGAATATCCAAGGAAATGGTCAAGCGATGTGTACCACACACTCCGAACTTGATCAGCCGCCACCTTTGAGGTGGTGGTCGAAAACAGCACTGAACCACCCACTCAGCAAGCAGAGAACAGATTTGTATACGCTATCGCTGTGCATGCATAGTCATATGGTAATAGAAATAGGTCAACGGTAGATGGTTGGGATGAGCTAAATATGAGTGGAGAGAGTGCAGTAAAGCAGGACAAATCTAATATGCTTCATTGGCATCCCCGAGGAGTACAACCCCTGAACATTCCATAGATGACCTTGATAGTTAGAGTTTCTGGTTTCTGTGCCTCTCACGTATCTGGGAATGGTGTTTGGGGCTGTGTCCCATTATATACTCACATATAAACTCCAATATGGTTAGTGGCATTATTTTTATATGAGCAGCCTAGATATGATGATCTGAACAATAATGAACCACAGACGAGAGATGAGTCAGCAATATTGTATTTTAAGCAGCAAAGATAGGATTGCAAATTTTCCAGCGACCTATATAGCAATTAACAATGCACTCTCAACAAAGGAGGAGTGATTTTTTTATTTCTGACATTGAAGTATTATGAAATATTCAGTCAAACTTAATTAGAAAAGGGTATTTTGGAAACACCTGTAGTTGAGAAGGAAAATGAAGGAACTCAGACATGAAGGCTAACGGTGAATTATTATAATTGAAAGCAAATAGCTCAGAATAGTAATGAAGATATCTCCCTCCAGCCTTTGCTTCAATCTGTTCCCTTCACCTCTGGGATCACGGTCCCATGTTTTGAGTTTTGGCCAAATCAAATTGCTAAGCCAATTTTGCCAAAGTCAAGAGCATATATCTGTTGTTTTTAGCTCTTCAACTGGTCTTTAGTGAGACATTAAATAATAGAGTTAGATCCTTCCCCTAGAAGCAGGGAGAATGAAGAGTAGTAACTGTAGAAGACTAACTAGAGGAACTAGGAGTCACTCTCACTTTACCAACAGCATTTCCAAGCTTCCTTAGCACTCCCCAAGTGACAGCTGGTAAGTAGTGATTCGCCTCTATGCTATAGGGCTTTGCAGATAGATGGATAATAAGGCACAATTGAAGTTATGTTTGTACCATGTTTATCCCTGCCTGTCCTGCTGCTCTCTGCGTAGTTTCTTCCTGTGGAAAGGAGTGCAGACACACAGCTACCTATGTTGAATTTTGCTATCCTCATCCTTAAGCAGCCAGCTATGGCGTGATATGGCCATGTGTTCACTGAGATTCATGGCACGGATCCTCGTGCTCAGGTGGCAGATGCCTGGCTGCGTCTCCCCTTGGATTTCCCTTATCACATGGATTTTCTTGAGTGTGACATTCTAATGGAGGCTCTCAGAGGACCCCTAGAGCAGTGTTTCATGATCTGTCCTTTCCTCCCCATATGGGTGAGAAAGGATACTGTTTAATTTTCAGTACAGACAGTTTTTCTTTGACAAAAGTGGCATCAGAAACCCATACCTTATCATGCATGTCTCAGATGAAATGGGTGAATAAAAGGTGCCATTACAGAAAAATAATCAGGCAGGATGTAAGTGATCACCTACTAATTGTCTACCTCCCATCTAATTATATAAGATTGCTACCTGGAGCTTGGAGTTGATACATGCATCATTCGACAACTCCATTGATTTTCTCTTCTTGTAAGTTCATTGTGGTGACTACTTTGTAATTATCCTTTCCTACAAAATAGCAGGAATAAGCAAATTCTATAACAGTTCTGCCTGAACAAGATGTGTTGTCTAGCTTGTGGATGATTTGCGAAACTATTTCTATAGTGATCTACAGATAAAATATGATAGATCTGCCTGTCCTGAAAAAAAAAGAGAGGAATCAACTGTTACTAGTGACAGCATGCAATAAACATTTATACTCACATACACATGCTTGTAAATCAAACATTCTGATATTTACACATTTCTAAGGTAAATTTGAATAATTAAGAGCATTCAGATGTGAAATTAAATGTACTTTACACTTTATTTATGCATTCAAGCTAGTTACTTTTTTAATCATTTAAAAATTTTTAAGTTTTCAGCTCAGTGTTAGAGCAGAAAGCTGTGAATGGGGAGGGAACTCCTGGAGATGCGGTTGTTCAGTGTCCTTAGGTGGAGACTGGGCTCTGTGCTGATGTCCTCATCCATGACCCTTAGATTGCACTATGTAACTGTGAAACAATTCATCTTGTACAATGTGCAGTGCCTCCAAGGAGTTCATACTAAGAGTCTGTACCTGGACATTGGATGTTGGTGAATTCATGTAGGAAGTAGGTGAGTTAAAATTCTGTGTTCAGCACTTAAGAGCACTTGTGCTTCTGTAGAAGACCAGGGCTCTTAGAACTCCCAAGTGGCTCACAAACACCTGTAACCATGCTCTAGGAGATCTGATGTCCTCTTCTAGCCTCTGTGAGCACTAGCACGGTATACATACATGCAGGCACACACACACACACACACACACACACACACACACACACACTATTTTTTGTTTTTTTTAAAGAAATGTTTGTAGCCTGGCATGGTGGCGCACGCCTTTAATCCCAGCACTTGGGAGGCAGAGGCAGGCGAATTTCTGAGTTCGTGGCCAGCTTGGTCTACAGAGTGAGTTCCAGGACAGCCAGGGCTATACAAAGAAACCCTGTCTCGAAAAAAACAAAACAAAACAAAACAAAACAAAAAAAAAACCCAAAAAACAAAAAAACCAAACAAACAAACAAAAGAAATGTTTGTTATTCAAGCATGAAGGACCCCATAAGCATGTAATATAAGATGGGAGATCTTGTAACCCCAGCATTGAATAAGGTCCAGATAGCAGAGAACCCTGTGCTTTCTGACTGCCAGCTTAGTGTTAAGTTCAGTGAGAAATCCTGTCACAAATGAATAAGTAGAAAGTGATCGATGAGGGTACTGGATAACCTCCTCTGGTCTCCACACACAGATTTGCATGCATGCAAAGGTTCATGCACCCACACATGTCCATGTAGCAGCATACACTTGTATATACACAACACATACTTTATGTAATAATCACACATAAATACTCACATGCCTACCACACAAAAAGAGGAAAGACAAAGAAAATCTATGTCTTATAAAACACTGGATTCTGTGTAGGAATTAACTTGCAAAAGGAACTTAGTATGGAAAAGAATTTTAAAATTACTACTTGTATGTGAAGTGGCATGGCTGTAGAGTTTTATAAAATGTATGGGAATTCTCAACTTAAAAAAAATAAGGTTTCTTCTCAGGTAGGGGCACATTATTGATGTGAGTTAAAACATTATTATGTATTAAAACATATGAAATTAAAATTGTATCTTAGATAGGCATTATTAAACCCTTATAGCTGTTAGAAATATAGTCTGAGCTCATATATCTTTCCTTGCTTGCTTTCTAATTCATGGCCTCTGTTTCCATTAGCTGTTGAGGTAAAGACACACCCATTCTTAAATACATGAGCAAAAACTGCTCAGTCTATATGTTACCTGTATGTGTGTTGTTAGGGTGGCCATTTGTTATTGTGTAACTAGTGAATTATTGTGCTTTTCCCTGAAGAGATTCCCCAGCTATCAACGTTCCTCAGTTGCTTGCAGCTCTTTGTATAGGGTTGAAGCCTCCTGGAGTTTTCCCCATGGATGTGAGCATGCCTGTTGCTCTTGTTCAGTTCATGCTTAGGCAGCAACACTGATGAGCCTATAGGTGTGGTTTCTGATATTCCCAGGAAACACAATCTAGCAAACGCCGTGATCTTAGTTTCTGACTCTTAGGATCTATGTCTTTTCTTTAATCTTCCCTGAGGCTTAGTTGAATGTATTGTATTGTAGAGGTATACCTTGAGACTGGGCTCCATAACTCTGCGTTTTGATTTGTGTGGCTTTCTGTAATGGTCTCTGTCTGTTGCAAAGAGAAGTTTCCTTGATAAAGGAGGATGCCGTACTTTCCTGTACATATAGTAATTCATATTTATAGTGGAGCGAGGGACGCTGCTGGCTCTGGGAAGTGGTAGGAAAGTCTAATAATTACAGTTTAAGTCCTAAGAAAGAGTAGAAGAAATAAAGTTCCATCTTTTATTGCCTAGTACAAACATGTTCTTAGTTAAGTATACACATTTGCAATATATTGTTTTCAGAAGCATGATAACTCTAGTTTCTGAGTCATATAAAATAGACATTTTTGTACACAGTGAAACCCTTAGGAGATTCGGTTTAGAACTGGTGTAACAGGACAAGTTATTTAACTGAATTTTCATATAAAATATATTTTCATATTCACTTATCCCCCATTTTTAGTAGATTATTTAAAAAAAAAAAAACAGTGAACTTAGTTGAAATCTCATTGATTTTACGTCAAATATCAGCAATGTCTCATGATTTTTCTCATTTTGCCTCTTTTGGTTGATAATGTGTACCACTAGTATGAATATGTTTATGCCATACTGTTTGAATTCTTTAATGTTTCCTGGTTTGAAGCTTTAGTGTGTGTGTGTGTGTGTGTGTGTGTGTGTGTGTGTGTGTGTGTAGTCTGTTTGTGGGTTTGTGCATGTATGTGCAAGTGCTCTCGGAGGCCAGAGAGGGATTCTAGTCTATAGACTTCATTGCATTATGAGACATCTAACAGAGGTGCTGAGAATTTGATTCTGGTCCTCTGTAAGAGCAACAAGGACTCTCAACCACTGAGCGATCTCTCAAGCCTTTAGTTTATCTTTTATTTGGTTAATTTTCACCCTGTTTCAGGATCTAAAAGGATGCGCCTTACTTGATTTTTATATTCTCCACAGAATTCTCCATTACACACTTAGAAGTTGTTCAATAGATATTTCATAAATTATCCACAAATGACAAATTTTGGGGTTTGTATTGCCAGGATGCTTCCCATGAGAGGTAGAAGAATTGCAAAGTACCTGTTCAAAAGCTGCTGCAAGGGTGGTCCAGAGACTTGTGTTGACTTTGAGGAGCACTGGGGAGATTTGTTTGTTTTTGTATTGTTTCATGGATAAAACCAACAAAAACTAAGTGCCTAAGATTAACCATTTAGGAGAATGTCCAGCAATATGAATTTATATTGACACAAAGACCCAATGTGATTTGCCATTACTTTAGGAATCCTTTTTAATTTCATTTTACAATAGTCTTTTCCTTAGCTGCTGAAAATTAGGGGAGTAAAAGGAGGCCACCAAACAATCTATCTTTAAAATATAGATCGTTTAAGACCATGATCTAATAAAAATACATGTTCTTAAAAAATTAACAAAAATATCAATAGGGGAAGACTTATTGGTTTAGAATTCAGTGATGCTTAGCAGTGTTTACAACCCCATTGGCCTTTCTGGGATTGCTCTGATCTCCTGTCTTGTGTTAATGTGTCTTCAGTAGTTCTAAGCTCATGTTTTCCCATGGAAATATTCAGCTTCAGAAAAACAATGAATTTATGAAATTCTTAGGCAAGTGGATGTATCTGGAGGATATCATCCTGAGTGAGGTAACCCAATCACAAAAGAATTCACTTGATCTGCACTTACTGATAAGTGCATATTAGCCCAGAAACTTAGAATACCCAAGATACAGTTTGCAAAACACAAGAAAATCAAGAAGGAAGACCAATGTGTGGATACTTCATTCCTCCCTAGAATAGGGAATAAAATACCATGGAAGGAGTTACAGAGGCAAAGTTTGGAGCTAAGATGAAAGGATGGACTATCCAGAGACTGCCCCACCTGGGGGTCCATCCCATAATCAGCCACCAAATGCAGACACTATTGCATGTGCCAGCAAGATTTTGCTGAAAGGACCCTGGTATAGCTGCCTCTTGTGAGGCTATGCCAGTGCCTGGCAAATACAGAAGTGGATGTCACAGTCATCTGTAGAATGGAGCACAGGGCCCCCACTGGAGGAGCTCGAGAAAGTACCCAAAGAGTTGAAGGGGTCTGCAACCCTATAGGTGGAACAACAATATGAACTAATCAGTACCCCCAGAGCTTGTGTCTCTAGCTGCCTATGTAGCAGAAGATGGCCTAATTGGACATCAATGGGAAGAGAGGCCCCTTGGTCTTGCAAACTTTTATTTGCCCCAGTACAGTGGAACACCAGGGCTAAGTAGTGAGAGTGGGTGTGTAGGGGAACAGGGTGGGGGAAGGGTATAGGGGACTTTTTGGATAGCATTTGAAATGTAAATGAAAAAAATATCTAATTAAAAAAAAAAGAAATTGGTACCTGCAACAGAGCCCTACCTCTCCTATCTGTCTCTTCATCTGGAAAGAAAAAGCTTCCCACATGTCTCTGTGTGACTGAAGTAAACTTTTACCCTTGTTCCCTGCATGATCCCTGCCACACTATTATCTCCAAGTCCTTGCAGCATAGCCACTGCAGAGTTCTGACGCCATAATCCCCTGGACAATGGCTGTTCTGCACATTTTCTGAAGATTTCCTGTGCCTGAGGTTCACATAATACTTCAGTAAATGTAGACACTTTGAAAGATAATTTTTCCTCATAACAGTTAAACAGAAATCATACCATTTTCTTGAAACTATGATTGATATCTATGACAAGCATCTGTCTTGCCATTGTAGTCATGTAAAAACAACCACTATTGGTCATACAAAGTAGGTTTTCATTTAATCATCTGTTTGTTCAAGCATTTTTAGCTTGCTGAGAAGAGATATAAATCTGTTTAGATTTATCTCATTTCCCCCAATAAGCTATTTGAAGTAGAATTTTCTGTTTGTTTTTGTTTTTTGTTTTGTTTTGCTTTTTTTTTTTTTTTTTTTTTTTTTTGAGAGTCAGTTTTGTCATGTGATGTTTTTCTGGAAACTGTCTTAAAAGAAAATATTTTTGCTGAAGCAGACATCTGAGAGGATACTTTGCTGAGAATAGACATGTGGTGATTTTCTGGAAGCTGTCTGAAAAATGGGGCATGTGTTGGTTTGCTAGAGCAGACAATTGAGAGGACACTGTGATGTGTGGAAAGGATAAAAGTATAACCCAAGAGATAGTGGATGACACTGTGACATCGGCTGTTCTCGCCACTCCTTGCTGGTCTTCATCAGGCTGTGCTGATGCTAGTCTTCACTGACAACGTTCCGGCATTGGTTCACCTTGCCTCGCACTGAAGAATTTCTTGTGATATTCCAGTGACTTTTTTGCCAGCTCCTGTGGACTTGGGCCAAATGCTAGAGACTTGTAGGATTTTTATTTGTTTGTTTGTTTGTTTGTTTGTTTGTTTGTTTTTCTGGGCTGAACTGCCATTGCGGATTCGTGAATAGTGTTTGTAAGTGGATCGAGCAGCCCCTGCTGATTTGTATAAACTGAACCGCTGAAATCGTGACAAAGAAGATTGGAATCACCCCCAAAGAACTGTTTCTAAACAGGTCCCCATCCTTCTTTGCCCTATTAACCTTCCCTTTCTACTACCTCTGGTGGGTGGTGAGTTAGATGGGAGGTTAAAGCATTTAAAAACACTTATTAAAGTGGGTTTTGAAAAATCCAAGCCTAAGCTATTTTGGTAGGTACATATCCGTGAGATTGTTGTGTGGTCATACAAATGTCTACTGGTTGTAAGATCCTCTATTGGGCCATTGGCATCTCTGTATCCAGGAGAGCTTGGGACATGCTGACCTCCACCAGATCTTCTATAACTAACCATTCAAGGAGGATGAGTAACCAGTTAATCTTAGAAGCTATACCTAAGAATCCTTTTTAGGTAATACCCATATTCTATTTTTATTTCCTACTCTAAATAAACCTGTGAATGTTGAATTTGGGTGATTCCCAGACTCCCATTGCTTTTTGATTCATCTGTTATATCATTTCAGGTTTTAAAAGTGGAAGCGATTGTGTAATTTTTATTTTTTCTCCCTCATTTTCTCCAAGGTTGCAAGGTTATTACTTCCATTTGTGTAGATATATTGCAACTTCTTCCTTCCTCTCTGTCTGTCTCTGTCTCTGTTGGTCTCTGTCTCTCTCTCTCTCCTTATATACCAAATATTTTTTTTCAGAACATACTCATCAGGCTGTCTTTTTGAGCTTAAAGAGAAGTTGATAAACAATTAACAGAATACTATAAAACTATTTAAGAAAGTATTCCTTTTCCTAAAATGGTAATAGAATTCTTAGCAACTATTTCTGGTACTATATGTACTGCATGCAAGACAAATTCTGCAGAGCTAGACCACTAGTCTGAAGGTATTTTAAAATTTACAGTTAAAGGGATATTTAGAATAATTATCAAACAATAAAACTTGAAGTACTACATTTTTGTAACAAAATACTACAGACAAAATTATTTTTATATTATTACCATGATATATGAATATTCCTTATTTTTAAATTCCTTATTTTTAAATTATATTGGGTAATGTTTACTAAATCTATCTAAATTTGAAGTTTGCTCATTTTCTTTTAATAATTTTTCAGATGATGAAATAAAACAACTTTATTAAGGCTATAATGAAGCTATGCCAATGTGCACAGTATGCATCTCTCAGGTTAAAAGTAAGGAATAAAACTCAAGGGTGTTGCACAGTTAGAAAATATATATGGAGACGTATGAGGTTACTGGCTTATTATGCCAGTTTTTTATTTTAATTGGTAACTAAATTGAGGTATTTCTCCTTTTTTTACTTTGTCATTTAAAATTTAAAAAAAATTTCAAACATTATATTTGGATTATATACTTTATTTTCCTTAAAGTTTTCCCCGATTCTCCTATTTCTCAATCTACCCATATTTAACTTCACACACACACACACACACACACACACACACACACACACACACACACACATACACCATTCCCTTTATCTCTCTCTCAAAATCAAAGGCAGGAAAACCAACAACAAAACAATACATTAAAATCACAGAGGACTACCAACTGAAAAAAATAAACAAAAAGCAAAACAAAACAAAACAAAAAACAAAACCAGGAAAAGCACTAAGACAACCATCAGCATGTTAGGACTCATCACTTGACATCAGAGATGAGGCAGAAATAAAGCAGTCCTCTTGTCTCAGATCACTGCAACTTCTGTCCTATGCCCATCACAGACTAAGTGCCGACTTTTTGAGTATTGAATTTTGACAATTGAAATAATGTTTTTTCTTTTTCTTTTTTTTTCAATGCAATATCCTTATTGATTATTTGGGAGTTTCATACAATGTGCTCCAATCACACTACTCCCAAGTCTTCCCTTCCTTATATTCCCTGACCAAAAAAGAAGAAGGTGGAAGAACAGGGGGAAGACTCTGAGGAGGAGGAGGAGGAGAACGATGATGATGAGGAGGAAGACGAGAAGGAGGAGAAATAGTAGGAGAAAAAGTAGAAGAAGAAGAGAAGACTACACCAAGTTCAATTTATGTTGGCCATATATTCATTGGTACATGGAGAAACTACTGTGGCCAGCCCCTTAAGGATGACTGAGTTCTTATCTTGTCAGAAGGTATAAACTGTGAAGAGTACTTCACATATATAATATGTACTTCAGCACATTTATCATATCTTTAAGGGACCCTTTTCAATTGCTTTTTGTCAAGACTGTTTCTTTTTTGGCAGAGGGGGCTGGGGTTGTCACAGAAGCCTTCAATGTCTTTCACTCTCAATTGTGAGTCTGCAGTTATCCCGGTGGCAACTCTTACAGCAGACAGTAACATGGCCCCAGTGTAGATCAGGGACATCAACATGGTTCCATGTAGCATCCCAAGGTGTAGACAGCAACATGGTTTCCATGGAGACACACAACACAGACATCAACAAGGTCTCCTGTGGCTACCCTGATAATGGGCATAAACATGGCTCCCCGTCGTAGCACAGACCATGGAGATCTATTGAGAATGTCCAATCCAGAAAATGAATGGTTCTCCATTTCAGACATCCTGACCTTGTTCAGAACCAAGGCCATCATGTGGATCGGCACTCTGTTCCAGGGCTGACCCTGGGTGAGCTCAGTCTGTTGCACACTACCTTGGCACTCTACTTGGCAGCAACATGCTCCCCCATACACCATAGGAACACACCCACACCTGCCACAACCAAGTCCCCAGTTCTACCTCTCTCCAGTGTGTACCATTTCTCTATTCTGCTATTTTTCCCATGGCTCCATCACATGTTTATCTGTCAAAGTAGTATTGCAAAATGCAATGTGTCATATACAGTATATATTTTTTTGTCCAAATAGCTTTACATGCAAATACTCCCTGTAATGAATCCTTGGTTTGGTTCAATGGTTCTGGTTTCCAAAGTGTAATACTGGGCCATCACTGACACTCTGTTGTTACCCACAGTCAGGGTGATCTTGGGGCTGCGCAGGGTGGCCAGGTGCAGGATACTCCAGAGCTCCAGATCACTGCACATCTCTCTGGCCTCAGAGAAAGACCCCTACTGGCTCGCCTGACTTGGTAAGGAGCATGAGCTTCTCCAAGGCCTGGCTCCATGATGCAGGCCTGTTGTGCTGACCTGAGCCTCCCAGGGAACAAGGACCCACCCTATGAGCTGCCCCTTGGTCCTGCAGACACACCACCATCTTGAATATATTTGTGTGTGTGTGTGTGTGTGTGTGTGTGTGTGTGTGTGTGTATTTTAAAATGTTCTTATAACAGAAATTACAGATGTTCTGAGGGCACATTTACCAGAGATACAGCCATTCTCTCTGATCTTTCTTTCTTTCTTTCTTTCTTTCTTTCTTTCTTTCTTTCTTTCTTTCTTTCTTTCTTTCTTTCTTTCTTTCTTTTTTTTCCAAAGTGCATCTTCCAAATTAGTCTCTGGCTTGGTTCTGGAGTTGGTGGTGGCCCCAACATTTCATGGATGCCTCAGGGGTGACAATGGAGAGAGGGAAAAATAATGTTTTTTTGTTTTTTGTTTTTAATTAGCTTGGAAAGTTCATATATTGTTAGCACATTTATTCCTTTCATGATAGAGGCAGGCTATATTTAATAATGTGCAATTAAAGATTACATTTCGAAAGCCAGAAATTTTAATTACTAGCAGCTGGGTTTTGATTTATGAGAGTGGTGATTTTCCATGCTATTTTCAATAGGAATGGTTTCAACTGTTTATGCCAATCAGGATTTTAAAGTCGTTTTGATTCATTTCACCATTGACTATTTCTATGCTTTACTTACAATGAAAGTGGAATGGATACTTCTGAATTTTAATTTTTCTAGTATTCAGGATTTCTATGATATCCTAACTAATTGAGCTTTTCTTTGTATTACTTTTTCTGTTGGCATGTGTGATTTGATTAATTGTCAATAAGTGAACAGTTTAATTTGGACTAGATTCCCGTTCTAATGATGCCACATATTAGATTTTAGGAGATACAATAAAACAAAACATAATAGAAGGTTAAGGATAAACAGTGTTGAAATGAATAGAAGTTTGTTATGATAAAGCAAGAATATTTTAGCCAAACTTGAAAATGAAAACATCCAAAGAATCTGTATAGTTACTAGTTGGCAACTGAACAGAGGGAGATGTGCATTTCTTAGTACTTGATCTTAAAAGTTAACTGTGTGGCCTGGGTAGACCTGTGGAGATGGGTAGGAATGGGAGAGGACCACCTTGACTGATGATGGTTAGTAACTCTCTTTTACCTTCCCCACCTCCTGAGCTGCCCTGTGTTGCAGGAGTGTCTTCCCTGCCTTGGTAGCTACTGGCCTCCCGTTGGAGACCCAACTCATTATCTCTTATGAATGTCACTGCTGTGACAGGAAATTTGTCTTCTCTTCTAAACTGTCTGATTTAGAGTCAGTCTTATCCTTAAGAAAAGTTCTTTCACACAAACCTTTTTTTTTTTTTTCTAGTTAGAAACTCAAAAAAATAAAAAAGAAAAGAAAGGAAAAGAGAAGAAAGAAAGAGGGAAAGAAAGAAAGAAAAGAAGAGAAGAGAAAAGAAAAGAAAAGTAAAGAAAAGAAAAGAAAAGAAAGGAAAAATATTTAATTTAAGTTTTTTTTTTTCCTGATATGAGTAGGATTAAGGAAAGTTAACAAGGACTCAGTGTGTATCTTTGAATAATGCTCACTTTATTTATTTTTAAAGTCTCTCTTTAATTGCCTCTAGATTTATACTCCTGGAAAGTATCAATTAACTATCTGTGGGTAAATTTTACTTGAGAAAAACATAAACAATAAACAACAACAAAACATAAGGCGAGGCACAATAGTGGCAGCGGTTTCTTTGCTTGGGTGTGGGCAATATTTGACTGATACTGAGAGGAGAGAGATTCTCCACATACTTTCCTAGTATGTATCAAAGATACAGACTCTGACCAGAAAGCGGTTGTCATTAGGTGAGTGATGGGTGGAAGGCATAAATACTCTTCTATGTAGATAACAGAACAGTAGCCACTCAAAGTGGAGCAAACAGTCTTTGTTACTCTGTATGAAGAAAGAGACTCGTGCGCTCTAACTCAGCAAGAGAGGTTTGGGCCCTGTGCTCCTGGAAGTCTCGGCACTGGAACAAAATAAAGAATGCCTTCCCCTAGTGGTCCGTCAAACAATTCGTTCTCGTCACCTGATGCTATGGAGGAGGATTCATCTCACCTGAGAGTCAAAGTCACATGGCATAGCTGAGATGAAGAATATGCCTACCATACAAAGCATAAAAGTGACCCTGCTTTCCAACCCATTTCTCCTGTCACTGGTGTAACTGTCCGGTGGAATCGATCTTAATGGCTATGAAAAGGGAACATCATGACCCAAGTTCTGTTTGTCTGCACACAATGCACACTATTTAGGAAAAAGTAAAAAAGCTTTTAAAAAGATTTTTAAAGAACCAGGACAACAAGAATATCATCTACTATGCACAAGACGTGTGGTCCATATGAACAGCCCTGACGACAGTCCGGGTTTGGAATTAACAGGCAAGGGCTTAAAACTCTGCTATAAATATTTCGGGATTTTTAAAGAAAACATGGAAATCAGGAATGAAGTCAGACAAGACAATTCAGCAGAGAGTCTAGGATAAGAATAAAGAAAGATACAAATTCTGAAAAATAAAGAAATTCTGTTTGAAATGAGAAATCATTTGAACAGGTTTGGTATCAGAATGGGTGTGGAAAAGAGAGAGGTTACTAAACCTAAAGTTAAGATTTTTAAACTGTAATTCAATATTTATATCATATACCAAAATACATACTATATATTTGAAAGTATTAGGAGATGTGACATTACTTGAGGAGGTGTGGCCTTCTTGGAGGAAATGTGTCACTGGGGTGGGCTTTAAGGTTTCTGTGTTTTTTTTTCTTTTTTGTCATTTAATTTTATGTTTTTACTTATTCACTTTACCTCATGCGCACTACCTCCCTTCCAAGGCACCCCCTCCCACACTCATTCTCTTATCCCCCTCCCCTTCTAGGAGCTGGTGAAGTCTCCCCTGGGTATCCACAATGCTACCCCCTATCCGCCCACCCCCCAAACCCGGCCCTGGTACTTCAAGTCTCTGTGAGGCTAGGTGCTTCCCCTCCCACTGAGGCCAGACAAGGCAGCCCAGATAGTAGAGCATATCTCATATACAGGCAACAGCTTTTGGGATAGTCTCTATTCCAGTATTTTGGGACTCATATGAAGGTCAAGCTACAAGCTACGCATCTGCTACATATGAGCAAATAGGCCTAGGTATAGACCATGTACTTTTTTTTTTTTTTTTTTTGGTGGAGCAACCAAATGTTTCAAGACTCTGAGAACACCAAGGGTCCAGGTTAATTGACTCTGCTGGTCTTCCTGTGGGGTTCCTATACCCTTTGGGACCTATAATCCTTCCTCCTATTCTTCCATAATAGTCTCCAAGCTCCACCCACTATTTGGCTGTGGGTATCTAAATATCTGCCTGAGTCAGCTGCTGGGTGAAGTTTCTCAGAGCACAAGAGCAAGCATAAGAGGGCATCATTAATAGTGTTAGGGTGTCTTGCCTGCGCATGGAATGGGTCTCAAGTTGGGACAGTTATTCGTTTGCCGTTCCCTCAGTCCCTGCTCCATTCCCAGTGTCTGCATTTCTTGTAGACAGGATAAATTTGGGGTTAAAAGTTTTGTGGGTAGGTTGGTATCTCTATCGCTCCAATAAGATTCCTGCCTGAGTACAAGAGGTGGGATCTTCAGGTTCCGTATCCTCAATGTAGTGAGTCACAGCTAATGTCACCTACATTGATTCTTGGGCACCTCCCTTATCTCAGGTCTCTATCTTGTCCTGGAGATGACCCTCCACCTCCTCATCCCTGTCAGTTGCAGATTTCCATGAATTTTCATGGTCATCTAGCCATCTCTCCTCTTGGTTTTTCAGAAAACCATATATGTGAGATGAAATTGTAGTCATTTTTCTGCTGGACCTGTGCTTTGAGATGCAATCGTTAAAGCTGGTGGTTTAGCATCCCTACTCATGGATGGTGCTGAGGCCCCTGAACCCTGATTTCACTGACTATTCACCCAACCTGCATCTAGGATGGTCTAAAAGCTAACATTTGGATATTTACATGGGAGAGATGCTACAGGATCATCGTTTATTTCCGCATCTTATTTCAACTAAATTCCTGTTTTATTAAGGCCTTCTAACGCTAATTTGTACTGACAGTCCTTCATTAATCCTTTGTGTTAATGAGCT
The DNA here is from genome assembly GCF_900095145.1 of Mus pahari. Classification (NCBI taxonomy): domain Eukaryota; kingdom Metazoa; phylum Chordata; class Mammalia; order Rodentia; family Muridae; genus Mus; species Mus pahari. The sequence goes on along the minus strand of NC_034611.1, from coordinate 28,672,879 downwards.
ACACATGAGTTTCTGAAAAAACAAGAGGCTCTGTCATTGGGTCCTTCTGTGTTCATAAGTAAAAGTTCTCCATTAATCTTTTTCCTGATAAATCTCAGGTTTTACAGAAGCTAAAGCTCTTCGATATAACTTCTATTAGATTAGAAAGAGTAACTATAAAACTGAAAATGGATGTCCTCTTAACCGTTGATCTGAAGTTGCCAGCTATAAACTTCCGGTGAAATAATTCCCCTACTGAAATGTGTTTCATGATGGAGAAAAATTGAGAGATCATGTGCTCACTTACAAAGAAAGAATTTGATTGTTGTGGAAAATTCTAATGTGATGTGCACTATCAGAAGTGAGGATGCTCTTTATAAGGGGTCCTTTGAATGAGAATTTAAGCATAAGAAGCCAAACAAGAAGCTGATGCCAGAGAAGAAAGATAGAGAAGGGTGGCCACCAGAAGTTCTCTAAGCTCTGGTTTTTGGGATATCTTCTTCTGTGTTTCTCCCTAACTAGCTGTGAGGGCTATTTTGGGTGTAAGCTTGACTATATCTGCAATTAACTAAAAGCTAAAAATGACTAGGTATACCTCTGAAGGACTTTTAGTTTATTAAATTATTTCAAGTGGAAGATTCACCATTACTCTTTATCTTTGATGTTGGAAGACACTCTTTTAAACCCGAATTTTTTACCCATCTGGAAAGGTCCACCTTTAGTCAGGACCACACCTTCTGCTGGAAGTCTACATAAAACATGGAGGTCGGAAGCCCCAATCTTTACCTTCCTTCTTTTGTCCTCGCTAGCACCACATCTCCTTCACCGTCATTAGAGCCGTCTTCTTTAGGTTTCCCAAGACTACTGAAGATCAGCAGAAATATCCAGCCTCGTGGATTGATCAACTACTGAATTGTTGGAACTTCCATGTATAGGTAGCCGTTATTGGATCAGCTGAAAGCCATTCCAGTAAATCACTCCACACACACACACACACACACACACACACACACACACACACACACACACACACACACACA
>NC_034611.1:28647114-28671780 GCF_900095145.1 Mus pahari | reverse complement strand
CACACACACACACACACACACACACACACACAGAGAGAGAGAGAGAGAGACAGAGACAGAGACAGAGACAGAGACAGAGACAGAGACAGACAGATACAAAGAGACAGACACACAGAGAGACAGAGAGGAGGGGAGAGACAGACAGACAGAGAGATTCGTTCCGTAAGGTCTGCTACCCTAGAGGACCCTGATTAGTAGGATCTACAGAGCCTATCTCTGTGCAGTACTATTGACCTATAATTGTAAACGAGGACAAGAAGGGTTGAATGCACCAGCAGTATTTGCTTAGAACTTTATGTGATTTTTCAATCTAATTTTATATACTTCTGTATTATTAAAAAATACTTTTAATTTAGACAGAACTTTTCTCCCAGATAATTGATCTTATAAAAAATAAATGTACGCCATTTTTATTTGATATTGTTTCTTTGAGTGGCTTACGTAACATTTTAAAAATCCAATATATCAACTTATGTCTGCATTCTAAATTGCTGGCCAAATGTTTGGTGTATTGTAGGCACTTAATAAATGCTTGTTAAATTAAATTGATTTTAAATTAGACCAAAGATGGTGTAAGGGAAAAAAGCAATTACAGTGGACATCTGATGATGACAAATTACATCTGCCTCATCAGCCTCATTCTGAGCTTCGTAGGCTCACCACATCATTCCCTTTCTGAAAAAGTCCAACTTTCAGTTTCTGACAAAACAGAGCATTACCTTAGCTATAAATGAACATACAATTTAATTTATCTAACTTGAAATAAATAAATGGAATGATGCAGTGGTGAATGTCAGGAGTTTCCTGCTTGTATTGTGATTTAGCACAAAAGACATCATGTAATTTAATTGAGTGGGTTCCTGGTAAACATTAACTTCAAGTATGGGTGCTTTTGGTAAGTTTGCAGCATAAGAATGTAATGTTTTAGTGAGCCCTTATATCATAACAAAGCATGTCTGGTTGAAGAAATAATCCCACATCTCAATGCTATATTTCGGAGTTGACCCTTAAGCATGGTAGCTTAGGACCTGGTCTGTGTTCTTCTCTGAATAGAGAAAGGCAAGTTCATTAATGATTGAGCTCCAAGGGTGAACTGAGGAGACCAGTTAATGATATTTATCTATGTTTAGAATATTGATACTCAGAAATATATTTTCTGCCATGGTTTATAAAATGTGTTGTGGATTGTTTCTGCAGTCCTGTGTTTCTCTTAAAAGAAAGCATAGCAAATAGAACCTTCAAAGTAAGATGAGTGAGTGAACCATGACAATCTTAAATCAATTGTTGAACCAATATTGGAAAAAAAGTTGTGAACTGCATGAGGAAAGAAGGTCTGAGAATATTCTTGAGCTTGAAAGGAGACCTTTGATTCACATGATCTGGATCCTGGATTCCCAAGTATCATGGCACTTCCCCATTGTCATGCTGCTTAGTGACAGTTTAGTTACAACCTTCAACTCACAAGAAACCAACAAAATGATGTAGGTCCTGAAAGTTCATATAAATATATTACACAGTAAGAACTTCTATGCTTTCTTCTATAAGGTTATGCCTGGTTTCTTTCGGTCAATACAGTATTCCATTTGTAACTCATTCTTTTCAGTGAGGAATAACAATTTATATATCAACTTTCCATTTGTAACTCATTCTTTTCAGTGAGGAATAACAATTTATATATCAACTTTCCATTTTCCTCAGGTGGTGGATGTTATGAATAAAACAGATGCTTTAGTAACATCTGATTCGACTTTTCTGCCTTATTGAACAAAGCTAGCTTCCATGTATTTCAGTGGGACATAAATTCTGGTTCTCTGGATGTTCTTCTATTTCTATGAAATATTCCAAGCCACCTTGGGACTATGTAGAGTCCCTAACCCCAAGAAGGTCATTTTTTACTTGGTGTTTCTTTTAGTTGTGGGCTGGCAAACCTTCAGAAATATGAGCTGAATAGAAGTTTATTTTTCATGAATTGCCTTTTGTCACATTTAGTTGCAGTGATAGAAAACAGGCTAATATACCCATCACAATTCTGTGAACTCACACCTCAGTATGCATACAGCCATTCCATGGTAGCCTAGACCAACTTTAACACCAGGAGATTAAGTTCATATGAATTTTTGTTTAGTCTTTAAGAGTACATCCAGTCATTGTCAATAGCATTTCTGGCTTTCACTAGGCCAATTCACTCTTTTGTCATGTTTACTATGGTTCATGAAATACCATTCACAGCTACAACTCTTCAGTTTTATTGGAGAATGGAAAAATAAAGTATGGAGACACCTTGATCACAGAGAGATTGAAAGAGTATGTGCTAGAATGTTTTGTGTTGGTTTCTGTTGGGATATAACTAAATGTTATAGTGAAACTCCTGATAGCTTGCATGAGGCTGGCTTGAAGCATGTCTACTAGTTTATAAGGGAGTTGAATAAGGCAGAAAGTACAATAGTTGTTTATGTCTGAAAACATCTGTGAATGCATATTCTCATATACATGGCATTTGCCTGCTTCCTGGAATGAAAAAAGACTGTATTTTATAGTTAGTGTAATTATCATCTTTAAAACAGCACCAAGACATTAATTTCATGTTACTGAACTCTTGACCTTTCAGTTTAGTGTGAAACAACTTGAGAAGTGTAAATCTAGCTCCATCGAAGCAATAAGAGAGAAAACAGCTATGTCCCTTTGATGCCCACTTATGTGTCAAAATTGTCTCGATTTCTCTATAGTCCAGACTTTCTCCTGACTTTCAGACCCTAAGTAGCATGTTGCTGCTTCCTGCCTGGCCTCCCAAGGTCCCTAGAGCACTGCTTGATGACTTCTCTTCCTTCTACCCATGTTAGTAGCTCACAGGTTTTTGCACCTGTAACACTTATATGCATCCAGGTATTTATGACAGAAGTCTGACCACCTTGTCTTCTTCATCATTCTTTCACAGATTCTTCAGGAAATCTTTTAGCACTTTACTTTCACATAGCTCTCAGGGATTGACTTTCTCCATTCCCCAAATGCCTTTTGGTGTATATTTGCCACCACCTGGCTAACAGACTGGTTTGTTTTCCACTTCCTTTTGGTTTGGACCATGGTAACCACTGGAATCATGCAATTAATAGCTTAGTTTTGATTCCAATGAGCTCCTGTTCTCGAACTTTCCCTGAAATGGCTATAGTGCTTTTCATTCTACTACAGGGCATACACTCTCTGTCTCCCTCTCCACTTCATCCTCTTTTGTCTAGTGTATCAATGCTGTACTGGCCTTCTCTCTACTTCCCAACAGTTTCCCATATTCTTTCTTTCCTGAACCATCCAACATGGTACTTCTCCTAAGTAAAGCATATTGGCTCCCTGCCTTTCTTTTAGGTATCAATATAATAGCATTAGACAAAGGAGCTTCTTTCTTTCTAGTTTGAAGTTGTGGGAAGAGTTCTAATCCTTGTCTTATAAGCTATGAAGTGCACACTTTGGGCTTTACCTGGTGGTTAGACAGGAATTGAAGGAAGGGCAGGCATTCATATAGAAAAGCTGGCATTGGTTGGGTATTGTGCTCTAATGGAGATACACTGGCAGCATCTTTATCTTCTTCACATATTTCTCTTCAGCTTAATGGGGAAGCAGGTTTATTAAATAAAACTTAAGGAGAAGACTAGTTAACAAATCCTTGTAGCATTTTTTTTTTTTGGTAGAACAGACTGGGGCTGCAGTCATCCAGGAGGAAGGAGCTATTGTTGACAGTGCACACACTGGTAATATCTATAATTAGACCAGGATAAACATTCGCATCTTCCCTCAGCCTGATCAGAGAAGGTTTTCCTATTTTCATCAATCTAGGGTATTGGGGTCTTTGACATATCCATGCTTATGTCAACAATATAAATTCACTCAAGATTTTATCCTCTCCCCATATCTAGCATAAGTTGTATCTCTATGTAATTCATTGCTTAAGGCCCAGTGAGACTTACCCTGTTCTCTCCCTAATTTCTCATAGTTTTTGGATGTAACTGACGCATGGTGAGTCTGATAAATAAGTGAATACATGAGAAATGTTGGAAATGAGATATTTACTTTGTACTTGTAAGGCATAGCGTTTCTGGAGTATATAAACAAATGTTTTCTCATGTCATTAAACTGCCAGTGTTGATTATGTACTACCAGAGTTGTGAATAAGAAAATACATTTTGGTTTATTATTTATCTTTTGTAAAGAAAATGTTTTCTAGACACTACTTATAGTGGAACACTGTGCAGAAAGAAAAGGCTTCTCCTCTTGCTCGCACTGTTATAATTGCCTCCCTTTGCTATGGGTCAGTGCTTTCCTGTGATGGGAGTCAGATGCAGGCAGTGTCATGGCTGTTTCACACTCTGTGGAGCCAGAACAACTCCGTTTAGTAACCTTTGCCAGAAAGGTGACTCTGCTAGGAATTTGAGAAAAATGTTATAGAAGTCGAGCACCCCCAGGGAGGGGGAGAGATGATTACTTGGTAAAATGAGTGCCCCTCAGGTGAAATCTTCGGATTGGAGGAACAAGGTATAGCACAAAAGAATCTTAACTTATCTTTCACTCTCTGTTCCTCATCAATTCCCTATGCAAGAACTATATTCCAACTAATGAATAACACAGTGATCAGCTTCTCTGTAACTCTCATGCCAACATTAGAGAAACAAACTTTTGGTTGTTGTTAGAGAATGTGGTCCTTTCAGTCGAACAGCTACCATCTTCATCAGCTAGCTGGGCCTGCTTGCAAGAGTCCATCCCACACATTGGCTTGTTGACTTGATATTTTCTTAGAGGAGGAGATTCAGTGCCTTGGTGGATTCTCACTTGAGAAAAAAAAACTGTACAAAAATACCATTGTGTTTGCCATATTGCTGGGCAAGGTTTTAAATTTTCTCTTTTATGTTTCCATGAGAGTTGATCTCCAGTTTCCAGAATGTGCTAACTCAGCTCTGATGGAATAGCTGCCACGTTCCAGACAATGTGGAACTTAATTTTCTGGAAAGTCCTTTTATATGCTGGAGACCAACTCCAGAGAAATAGAAAAAGAAAAAAGAACTAGCGTTTTTTTTTTTTTTTTTTTTTTTTTGATTGTTTGTTTTTTGTTTTATTTTTTTTTGAAACGTAAGAGAGACTTGGACCCGTATGCAGGACTGTTGAGGATGGAGAGAGAGAGCTTCCTTATGTTAGTGTTGCTTATGTTGAATCTGGAAGGTTGCAAAGAAAATTGCTAGATGAAAACAAGGAAGGGACAAAACTACAGGAGATTTATACAAACACCAATAACATACCACACATTATAAACTACAATCTGTCACTCATACGTCTCTCTCCTCTATAGTCTCGTGGAAAAGGCTTCTCTCCCAGATCTCACCAGACTTGGATTTCTCTGTGTGGTGATGCTTCTCCTTACATTTTGGAAAAGAATAATAAATCGATTAATATATACATAATGCTTATTTCAAGCTACACAGTATCTATACAATGCTTGACTTTGTACCTGAAAAAATTGTGAGGAAGAGAAGGCTACAGATAGTCCTAAGTATATTTGGAGTATGATTCATGTTCGAGAGCAAAGAACTTGATTTTAAACCTTCCCCTTGTAAAAATGATTTAGTAGGTCAATATACTTAGACTCTCTAGCCTGGCTATTTGGTCAAGGTCATTAATCCTCCCAAAGGTGCTCCTTGAACACAGAGCGTAAGACTTAAAACAAGTTCATCTACCCATATTTCTTCTCTATTACCCTAGAGTTGTTTTTAGACATTTTTTTTTTCATACATAGTACCGTTCATATGAGGATTCTGGTGATATCTATTCTAAAACTTCATTTTAGGCATGTTTAGAGAACTAAAAATTCCCACATTACAGGGTCAATGCTGCCGAGGAAGAAAACCATACAGGCAGGGACCTCATGCCACAGACAAGTCATACATCGTTTTAGATAATATTATATTGTAATATTCTCTTATATTTCTCCACATTCATTTGCTCTTTAGGGATGGATTTGATCTTTTCTTGCTTTCTCCCTCTGTCCATCTTTCTTTCCTTCCTTCCTTCTTTCCTTCCTTCATTCTATGAAATGTTTGTGTCATGTGTGAAACATGTCAAGCCAAACACAGCTTTTATACAAAAAACATCTTCTAACCCTCATCTTCAGCTAGAAGGAACAGTAAGGGGGATATAGCTGCCATGGAGGGATATAGGAATGATTTGGAGTGTAGACTGGGAGGCGAGCAGAAATCCTTTGGTTAGTGGTGATTTGACATTTTCTGTGTGATTCCTCAAAGGTCTGGAGCCCATACATTTCCTACTGTGTAATGCAAGGTGCTTGAGTACAGTTAGGGAAAACAAAAACAACAACAACAAAAAAACATAAAACAAAAGCCACGCAGTTTAACTATTATGATTCCATGACTTATTCTGCAGTAAAGAAACCGGAAGAGCTTCGCGGTGAAGATCTGTGACTCCAGCTTTCTCCTGACAGAATGGAGAGAGAGGCTAGCATCAGTCTGAATAGGTTCTTCTGGAATACTGAAAAGTGTTCCATGCTGTTAACACTCTGTGTCTCTTTCTTTCACCTAGAGCCTGGGCCTTGGTCCACCCATCAGAACCTGTTGTTTGATAGCTGGTTGCATAGCTTTTCTACAGGTATGGGGTCTCATGAAACCTATGGCCTGATCTTTAGTTAAGCTCCTAGTAAGGACACATGGAAAATAAGAGCTAGTTTATGATTTAATCACTTCAATAGTCCTTAATAGACCTGAACTTCTAGTTGACTCGATCTTATGAATTTCAGCCTAAACAGGGGGAATGTGAACATAGTCAAAAATTTTACTTTCTCTCTGATTTGACTTCTACTTATCTCTCTTTATTGTTTGTTTTGGTTTTTTTTTTGTGTGTGTGTGTATCGTTTTTCTTTCTCTCATTAGCATACTCATACATAATCATATGCACACTCAAATGCACACACACACACACACACACACATGCACGCCCACACATACACAGATTCTGGAGCCGCCACAGGCCTTTATGAAAACAGTAGCACCCCTTGAAAAGTGGTGGACTAGGTTGTGTGAACCACGAGTTTTTTTTCAGGGTTACATATAAAAGAAGAATAAAAATCAGCATTTGCAGTATGCATCATATAATTAAAGATGAAATCAAACCTTCAGGCCCTGTCTTAAGGAACTCCATAAAATGCTATTCTGCCTCTGTATCTCTCAGACATTCTTTGTTTGGGACAGCGGTCACCACAGTCTATGTCACAATGAACCCAAGCATCATACCTTTAACTAAGTAAGCATCCACACTTTCTGATTATCCTACAAGGTTCCCTGGGAAATAAAAACATACCTACCAGGGGCCGTACCACACTGATTGTGCCTGATCTCACCTAAAAACACGAACATGCTTATTTCATACTATCCCCTCCGTTCTCACAATTCCTAGGTAGAGTTATTCCCTGGGTCTGGACTTGGCCTTGGTTTCTCTTTCAGCTATGCCAAATGGGCAAATCAGAGCATGCGTGTTAATGATTCACTAGGAAGAAAGGCCTTTTCCATATCTGCTCATTAATCTCTTCTACTTTCCTAAACCACATTAAAAAAAGGGGGGCATTTTTTTCCTCTCACCTCTGATGGGTTCAAATTTTCCCTTGTAGCCCTTTTCATGGAAGAAAAATGGACAACTCAATATTTCAAGACAAAGCACTTTCTCTAGATACTATTCAGGGTAATAATTCATGTTTATTATATGAAAGCTTTTATCCCTTCAGCTTTTCTTCAGATGCCAACTTAATAAAAAGGGACATAATTTTAAAATGGAAGATTAGTTTTAAAAATATCATTTTAACTCATCTTACGCTCTGTTGGATTTGGACTAGGACAAGTCGGTAACCATAAGGCATATCAGCACACCAGTTAGAGATCTGAACATGATTGCTGGCATTTATCCTAAAGTCAGGCACTTCGAGGGCACTCCGTGGCCATGAACTGAATACATATAAAAACTCTTATCTTTTACCTTGCTCCATCAACAGCAACTCATAGCTGATCTCCAGAACAAATATTAAATTTGTTACCCTTTTAGCCAACAAACACATACACATGATGACATGGTTTCAAGGGCGTATAACAGAATATGTCTTGGTGTGTATTTATCCAAAGATGCACCTTTTTGCTCATCATCTATGAGTATTGCTTGGAGGGATTTAAGTTGTTAATATCTCCTGTATTTTGCCTCTCAAGAGTGTGGCAATGTGTTGCCTGTACATCCATGTGGAAGATCATCTACTTGCAGGCAGAGTGCTCAGGGTAGAATGGATAGAGAGGGACTTTGGTCCCCTGGTCATGGTTTTACATTCCTTGCCACTATTAAAAGTGAGGTAGGGAGTGCAAATTATTAGGGAGAACTCAGAAATGCGCTCTCCCGTTGATGATTTACTGTTTCTTTTTATAACAGCTGTGCTCTTTGGATACTAATTCTGTGACAATTAAAATGAAATGCATGAAACTACTGAGTGATTCCCCTGGCATGCCTAAGAACTTTGGAAATGCTCCACAGTGTCAACAAAGCTCCCATTCTAATTTGCTCAGGTTTCTCAACCAACCATTGAAAGTAGCTCATGACTGAAGATCCAATTTGCCAGTCCAGACATTGCTTACCTCTTGTAATTTTAATAGATTATTTTCCCCAAAAGTTGCTGGCTGACAGCATCTTGCTGTACTTCATTGAACCCAAGTGGCCTTTTGCTGAATCAGATCATGGTAATTGCAGAAAAGATGACCTTAAAATGAGGACCTTCCTTGTAATTGCAGGTTAATATGCTAAAAGAATTTCCATATGTAATTTCAATGCTATGCGAGTGTATATTTTGCACTGATAGGCACTAAACTTTTTGTCCTTTTGTCTGAAAGTGGACATGAACAAGTTTGCTTAAAAATCATACACAATACAATTTTTGAAAGCCTTTCATTTGGAAAATGGGATTATTTTGACACTAACACATTTCTTCAAATTTTATAATAGTTAAAGAACATATTAAAATTATCACCCAATTTACAAAAGTATACCCCCTCAAGCTTATAATCAAGTATTTTATTTTTAGTCTTAAAATCATAAATTCATGCAATAAAAATAACTTGTCCACATTGCTAAAGTTGATACAATTCTATAGATTTAATTTCCAAGGGAATATTTACTCACTTATATCTAATTTCAATTAAAACTGCAACCCTGTAGGTGCAACAACAATATGAACTAACCAGTACCCCCTCAGCTCAAGTCTCTAGCTGCATATGTAGCAGAAGATGGCCTAATCAACCATCATTGGGAAGAGAGGCCCCTTGGTCTTGTAAACTTTATATGACCCAGCACAGGGGAAGGCCAGGNCCAAGTAGTGGGAGTGGGTGGGTAGGGGAGCAGGAGTGGGGGGGGCGGGTATAGGGAACTTTCGGGATAGCATTTGAAATGTAAATAAAGAAAATATCTAATAAAGAAAATATAAAAAGAAAAGAACCTCAGTCTACCCTGTTGATGGAGCTGGCTTAGCGAGAAAGCTAACCTGAAAGATGTCAAAGGCAGTTTTTCCCAATAACTATGGGAGGACTATACTAATGGGCCATTTTAAAGGATGCTATGTATTGTCAGTGTTTTTTGTGAAGATGGTCTCACATGTTCTGGTGAGCTATCTTAGAGTTTGGTTTTCTCTCAGTAATGCAAGCCTCTTCTTAATGCACACTAAACCAAAGAAGACTAAATTAAATTGAGAATTTTCTGTCCAGAGATATATGCAGTTCATGCAAGTTGATTTACAAGTTAGAATGCCTGCACTCTACATAGGGATCAGTGATAATATTATACAACTGGGGAAACCAGAACTTATTTAATGCGGAGGGATGAAGAATATTCTAAGGCTTGTTATGGAGCATGATGATTTGGCGGTTTGAATGAAATCTTACAGATTCATGCATTTGAATGCTTGGCCCTTAGTTAGTTGAACTGTTCAGGAAGGATTAGTAGATGTGGCCTTGTTGAAAGAGATGTGTCACTTGCTTTGATGTTTCCAAAGCTCGGGCCAGGAGCAGTCTTTCTCTCTCCCCCTGTCAGCCTGCTGCCCGTGGATCAGGATGTATCCCACCTACTGCCCTAGCACCCTGCCTGTCTGCTTCTAGCCATGATGATCATGAACTAAACCTCTAAAACTGCAGGCAAGTCCACAATTAAATGTGTTATTTAATCAGAGTTACATTGGTCATAAAGTTTCTTCATGGCAATAGACCACATTAAGAACTGTATTTGAGATCGTTCTACCAAAAGCAGTCCTGGTGCAGGAGAACATTTAAAGGTGCATCTTAGGAGGAAGAACACTTACTATTGTAATTACAATCTGCACAGAAGATGATATTCCTGAGTCGTGGTGGAAGAAAAACTTTTTATTAAACTTTTTAAAAATTAAAATTTAATTAAAATACAACACATCCCCACTTTCTTCCCTCCAACCTTTCCTATGCCCCCTCTCAGTCTCTAAAATTGATGGCCTCTTCTTGATTATTCTGTTTTACACACACACACACACACACACACGAATGCAGAAATATTTACATATATCCTACTGAATTCATTTAGCTTGACTTGTGCATACAGGATAACAGAGCTGACCGTTTCATATTCATTTAGCTTGGCTTGTGCATGTAGGATATCAGACCTGACCATTTTATATTCAACACCTAATCACAGGGCTCATCTCTGAGAGAAGTTAATACTCCCTCTCTCAGAAGTCGTGAGTTGTCTTTAGTTCTTTGTCCAGGGCTGGGACCCCTTCTACCTTATCATATCACCATTTTGAAGATCTTATTTAATCAGCCACATTGTTGAGGTAAAAAAAAAAAAAATGAACAGAACTTTCAATGAATAGAATGAATGTGGCTTTGAGAAGCAACTCTGTAATTCGAAGGCCTTGACTTCAGTTGACATGATAGTTTGGAAATTAAAGCATGTTAATCAGAAGTCGTGATTCTAGCAAGTTCAGGAAGAGAAGCTGAGTATGGAAAAGGAATTTTCAGGTCTGCTGCGCCATCCTGGCCCCTCACAGCTAAAGGTAAATAAGTCTCTACCTGTATATTGGGATAAAGATTTTTGTCTATGTTCATAATAAAATATGTATGGCTTTTCCACTTTGGGGAATAAAAGGATCAGAATCATCCATTCGACCTTATGTTGATGGTTGAAAAGGCTTGCTATTTGTCCATGATAAATTTAAGAGTGAGTGAGATTCAAACTAAATAGAAATTGTTCAGTGGCATATAAAAAACTCCACAATCTCAGCACTGGCTGCAACCATTCTGAAGCTTTCCACAAACTATGTAAGAAAAGTTTAACTCTTAAACTTACGGTTCACTTTAATGTGAACACATGTATTTAAAAAAATACAAGTAAGGAAGGATTGGGAGGAAAGAAGGGAGGGGAAGACTCAATCAGGATATAAAGTAAATAAAAATAAATGATAGCTAGATAGCTAGATAGCTAGCTAGCTAGCTAGCTAGCTAGCTAGGTAGGTAGGTAGGTAGGTAGGTAGGTAGGTAGGTAGGTAGGTACATAGTAGAATTCACCTATCTGTTGTATGTGAAAGTGGAAGCAAGTTCGGTTAGTCACAACTTTAAAAAAAAAAACTGCAAGCATAACATTAAAAATTGTCAAAATCAAATTTCTTCTGAATTTCTAAGTCTGATACATGGGTAAGAAGCCTCTTGTGTTTACTGAGAGGTAGAACTGTCTTGATGTCATATTTCTCTTTTGTATAATGCGAATGAATCCCACTCAGATACATTTGAAAAGCCCAGAGCTCCAGCAAGTCTCTAGATTGTGAACTGTAATAAAATACAAATCAATTCCTCAGTTTGGTCAGAGAACAGCCCAGAAGCTGGCAAGGAAACGTTCTAAGCTTATAGCTGAAGAAAAGCACAGGCTTATTTGGTAATTATGCGTGGAAGCCCCAAACTTTAGGTGGCTGTCTTAGAGCATGCATGACATTGATACTCTGAACACTGGTTGGACATACTTGGAAAAAAATATTTAAATGTCAATAACTGCAATTGCTTAGACCTTTTGTTTTAAGTGGAAATATGTTAGATGTTCTGAGGAAGTCACCAAGCCAGGCTTTTTAGTCAGTTGCACAACCTAAGCTGAGCCATCCTGGAATATAAGGACACTACACAGCATTGGGGGTCTGAGGCACTCACATTTCAGGGTCATATACAAGGTGAATGACCCTCACCCACACTAGAGTGTGGGTATGATGTGAGCAGCTGAGGTTCTCAAGTTTATCATTTGGTTCTGGGTTATCATTGGATGGGAAGGAAGACTATTATATGTTTAGAAGAGACACGTTAGTTTATAATGAAACTTAACTAATATGAAATCCAAAACCTGTATTTTCTATATAATTACTATGTGGAGCTCAATTCTTAGGTACATTATGTGATGCTTAGATAGTATCTACACTCTGTGACATTTATTCTTACTATTAGCATTTGACATAGTAAAACAAGCCAATATCCTTTCTTCTAGGTTTTCTTTCAAGAGACTAGGCAATTGCACACCACAATGTTTTGCAGTTATGTAACAATAACTTAGCAATACTCACCCTATCACACTTTTCCCCTATTGTCTTCTCTGGCAGCCACCATCCTCTTTCAGCTTCTATGAGATCAGCTCTCACTTTTATATTTGACCTATGGAGGAACTTTCTATAATCAAACATTTATGGTGCCATTAAATCTCCAAAAGTTTCAGGAAATTTGTATGTTGTTTAAAGCCAAATAGATATGAAGGAACATCCCTGAAACTTGTCTATTTTTAAAAATTCAGTTAGAAATATATACATATATGTACATGTTTACTGTTATTTACATATAAATATGCTTTTAATGTAACACATATATGGACATATTGGTATATACTCATGTATGTGAACCATTCTAATACAACCAGAAATTAATTTCACAAACTGTCATTTATGAAAAGAATTATAAAAGGTTAAATGAAAACTCCTAGACTATATAAAACTATGCAAAGCCTTGACATTCCTCATTCAGTAAAATGGTTAATGACACTATGTTGGTCTAATGACTTGCAGGTTGTTGCTTTCACAAAATAATATTGGCTGCAATTATTTTGCCATTTCCTTCTTTCTGTTAACCCTTATACAATGCTGCAATGTTAAAACCTAAATGAGAAGTTGAAAGGATATGTCTCTTTCAGATGTAGTCTTCCTGTGTAGCCAAGGCTTGTTTTAAACTCTCTACCTTCCTCTTTAGTCTTTCAAGTGCTAAGATAACAGTCATGTATATGAGTGAAATTTATTGAAAAATAAATTTGTTTTAAAATGTAGAAAAAGAAGAACTATGGTGTTGAAGTGATTGCCTTGCAAGTAAAATCAGGATTTTGCTCTTTTCTTTTTTCTTTTCTTTTTTCTTTGCTTTGCTTTGCTTTGCTTTGCTCTTCTCTTCTCTTCTCTTCTCTTCTCTTCTCTTCTCTTCTCTTCTCTTCTCTTCTCTTCTCTTCTCTTCTCTTCTTTTCTTCCTTTTCTTTTTGTTTTTATAATTGTATCTTAGGGAATGATATTTGAAAGACATTAGGAAGACAAGCCAGGATATGGGAGGCAACTGTAGCCTTACAAAAAATTGTCAACATTAATTCACACATTATAGAAAGGAAACCTTTTCTATGAAGTGCAGTGACAGGTCTCAAAGGGAGAGCAGGGTGGGTGTGAAAACTAGAACTCACTACTCTCCTTAGACTGCTGGGGTAACTCAGAATCATATTCAGAACATAGGATGGTAGAATGTGTTCAGAGTAAACAATGTAGCATTGTTGCCAAATTCATCTTGCTACTTGGTTATACCTGAAAGCTCACAATTGAAAGTATGACCCCTTAGATGCAGATCTTATAAATGAACAGGATAAAGATCATGAAAGAAAAAAAGGACAGAAGGACCGAAAGAAGGAAGGAAGGAAGGAAGGAAGGAAGGAAGGAAGGAAGGAAGGAAGGAAGGAAGGAAATGGACACTGGCAAAGTACAACACTTCCATCATTTTAACTCATTTTACTTGTAACTAAAAATGGAAATCTGTTTAAAAATATGGTTGTTCATGACTTCTACATAAGAAGAGTCACATAATGAATGTATTTGAAAATGATGAGTCTGATCGGTATAGATTTTGCTTGTCATTATTCCTCAAAGCATCTAATCCAACATTGCTAACCTAGCATTTATACTGCAGTAGGAGTTATAAGTAATCTAGATATGACTTAAAAGTGTGCAAGTCACATGCAAACATTATACATCTTTTTATAAGAACAAAGCATCAGTGATTTTTTTTCTTTTTTTGGTATCTGCTGAAATTCCAATAGCAACAATGGATGTGTATGCCCAGTGACACTTAAAGAGGAGAGAAATGAATAAAGAGATGTTGGCTTACTTGAAGAGGGAGGAAGACAGAAAGGATTTAAAAAAATCATAATGCATTATGTGAAGAATGTTAGATATCTCAAAAATATATTTCTTAGTTAAGCCTAACAAAGGCAGATATTGTTAGCTCTACTTATTAGCTTATAAAATCAGGTCTCTCTCAGAGCATTAGATGATTCGATTCATGAATGATTATAAACCCCATGGTACTTCAGTTCACGAGGTTGTGTTCACTGGCAGGATAAGAAGCAACACTGATGACGTCACAGCACACCTACCCAGGGCCATCCTGGGGCCTTGTGGCTGTTCTGAGACTTTTCAGAGCGTCTCAAGGTTATATTTGACACTTGGTGCTAATATGCTTTGAGCAAAGGATATTTCACATTGAACTATACTTTGTTGACAGAATGTACAGGCCATTAAGGCATCCTGTGCATGACTAATTTTGGAGGTTGATATGAGTTCCTTGACTTTCATACTATCTAGAGTGTATGGATATGTTTGAAATATACTTGCAACTGAAGCGGTCTTCCTTTTTCCACATTGCATTTGAAATTCTATTCTTTTCCACTGACAATTGAAGGCTTCATTCTAGCTCACTAATAGTTTCACAGTAGCATGGTCTTCTAAGAAGACAAAGCAAGATAAATTTTAAAAAGATTATTTTATAATTTACAGAGTAGATATTCCACAATGACAGAATACAAAGTTGAAATTACAGGCAATTTAGCCGCAGATGTATTAGGAATAAAGCAAAATGAAGAAAATTTAAAGTTTAGGATGCTCAAAAAGTTACTTTGTGGTTAGGTGATATTGGATTCACTGTGCATCTATTGATGGAAACAATTTAAAAGGTTCATATAGCAATTTCATTTAGAACATTGCCTATTGGGCAATGCAAATAGCAATTTTTGTAACTACTTAATCTTTCAGATGCCAATTTTATAAATTGTGTGAAGGTTGGGGAAGAATTATATAAAGGGGGCAATAGTCAACTTTGCCTAAACATGATTAAAAAAAAAAAAAAAACCTCTTGACAAAAGTAAAGATTATTTCTTTCAAGTCATAGTTTTTGTACATTTAGGCTCATCATCACTTGGTCCCTGCTGCTTTAGGTCACTGCTGAGAATGGTATCATGGTGGGTGACAGTGTTCCTTTTGTTATGAAAATCAGGAAGCAGGGTGGGAGAAAGGGACCAAGGCAAAACTTGTCTTTGTAGAGAATCTTCTCAGTGACCCATTTCCTTAAAATTGTGCCTGCCCTCCAAATTTCCTATTGCTTCTTCATAGCTGATCTATCCCAGTCTCATCTCTTCACACTGCTGCCTCAAACCTAAAAATTCACTATATAATATTTGGATGTTTATTTCATAACTAAACCATAACAAAACCACCATTATGGCTATGTAGCAATATCTCTTGTGGCTACTCTAAGTTCTCTAACTCTGATTTGAGTGAAGCATCCTACAGCCATCGTCTTTATCACCTGCACAGGGCCAGTATGGGAAAAAGGGAAGAGGGAAATGTATAAGAGTTACTCTATTTCTAATTCCTGATGCAGCATACATTCACAGGTTTAGTTTTATAAAAAAAATTCTTTGGATGAGAGAATTGCCATGGCATTAAAAATCTCAAGATTGTAAGCTTCAAAGAACTATACAAAAACTGTGTCTGAGGCCGAATATTTAAATGTCCCTCCTAATAAACTGGCATGTGCATTTCAAGACTCTGTTTTCAAGAGACAAGAAGAGAAGCTAGTTGGCAGAGTAATATATGCAAATGAACATTAGAATTATAGGTGCCTAGAAAAGTATTGAGTTTAAATTAGCAGCTTCTGGTCTTCATCTCAGTATTGTTTTATTTCTAGAAAAGAAGCAAAGACTACTTACTTTTATATGCCTCTTATAAGCTTGTCATGTGGCTGTGACTTGAATCCCAGAAACTACTGTCCAACATTGGCTTATTCAAGCATTCTCTATTATGGACCAAATAGATGATGGAGAATTTTCTGAGGAAACCATTTCTGCAGATTTATTGGAGTGAACTCACTGCTCTGAGCCATTTTACAGAAGGATTTATGTCTTCATATAACAAAACATTAATTATTTTTACAAAATTATATTTAAAATTTTATGCTCTTTTCCCCATCCATTTGGAAAGCTGAGAAAAGTATAATTATGCAATGACTGACTTACATCTGTTTCATCAACTTCCCTGGGATATACAGCAGATTGTTTCTTTACAAGACAAATGCTCAAGAGTGAAAGTATGAGCAATTTGCAAAAGCTACTGTTGATCATCAAAGTCTTGAGGGCAAAAAGTAGACATTGCTGCCGTAAATAATGGATATAAGAGCTAAATGCCTAAAACTCTTTGGTTCCACTTTGAGGAATTTTAAAATATTTTATTCATATGTACCAAAATAATAAACATTTATTTTTCATAAAATATTGCAAGAATTTCAGCACTTTATATTAAATATATCCATTAGCACAGCTGCTTATGTTGCTGTAAGTCCATAGTCACGTGAGCTATATTGGTACTACTGGATGCTCCATATGTTTCCACATACTTATTTATCTAGTCCAAAGGTTTTATTAAGTATCTTCTGTGAAAATATTACTGAAAATAATTTAAATTTTATTTGTGCACAGAGGAAGATAAGAAGTGGAGACAAAACTACATGTGTAACTGTAAAATTTTCACTTCCATAAATAGTCGTGCATTAGACTCATTGTAAGCATTTTCTTGTGGGTGAGTCCACCTTCTGAGTAATTACTTCTTTAGATTTTTTAAAAATTCACTTATTTTATATGTAGTCATGTTTATGCATGTATGGTGTTTTATGTATGTACATATGTATGTATGTATGTATGTATGTATGTATGTCATAGTGCACATGGGAAAATCAAATGACAACTCATAGGAATTGATTCTCTCTCCAACATGGGTCACATGGTTCAAACTTGGGTGATTGGGTTTGGCCACAAATGCTTTAACCACCCATCTCACCAGCTCCGAGTAACTATCTCTTAAATTTCTATGCAGTCATTCAGGATAATGTCTCTATTAACAGATGGTTTGAAATATTGTGCAGTTATTACGATGTTTAGTTACATTTAAAGCACTCATCGGGGTGAAAGTTTGAAATTATAAAGTGACTAGGTAGATTTTGACTCTTTCAATATTTAAGGGCACCTTAAGAAGTTCTCCTACCATCCAGCTGTCACCCTGCTGACTTATTCTAAATTCATCATATGGAAATAGTGACTCTAATTTGAATGTTCCAGTGTCAGGTCCCTGGCCAGTCTTTACTTTGTCCACTCAAACTGTACCGTTTCAATGTCTTTGTGCCTGTTGTGAGAGCAAAAGCAGACTCCTTTCCTGTCTTTAGGTCAGTTTCTCTGAAGAACAATATAACTGGATGGATATAAGTGGATCTTTCTCTTTGTAAGGGACTGGCCCATCAGCTGTCATTACCTGCCTCTAACAGCGTTGTTTACTACAACCACAGACCTCTTCCCTAGGAAGACTTGAGTCTGAGAATTCATACTCTTACTTGTATTGAGATGGGAGTCTGAATTTTCTTTGACCTTGTTATCTTTAGTTGTTTTTTCTTGATGGAAAAAACCAAAAAAAATCCTGTTTCCAGTAGCTGCTAAATCTTGAAATCTTCAGCTTCTGGGGAGTTATAGGAGAGTATTAGTGCAGCTTGCTGGTATACATATACATATACATATATACATATATATATGGTATATATACATTATATATATATATACACACACACACACACACATATATATATATATATATATATATATATATATATATATATATATATATAGTCAGGAGGAGTTCACTGGGGCAAAAGATTAGTACTTGCTGTAAATTTATTGCAGAAGAGAACGTTACACATTAAACTTAAGACTTTAACTTTAATCTGGGACAGGATAACAAATCTATTAAAATGTGCTGAAGTGCATGATATCTAAACACTAGCTATCACTTCCCTGTAAATATCTGTTAAGTAGAAGAAAGCAGAATTGAAATGATTACCTCAAATGGAACTCATAAAAAGCTTTTGCACAATCAGTTTCCCAAGTTCAACACACAGCATGAAATACAAAGCGAAGCCAATGCCATGAGTGGCCTTATTGTCTGTGTTGATTTTGTTCATTCTATTGCTTATATTTCCGGTCCAGGTCTCAGTTATAAAATGCCCTTGCCTCAACTCTCAGGGTACCTGCAGGGACTCAGTGTACGTATCAAGAAAAGATGTTTCCAAATCTCTTGGGATGACCATTTTTGTTCGGACTACCTCACTGAAGTTGATTTAGCAAGTTTATTAAACTGCTCATTTTGGACAGTTGAAAGGAGAGAGCAGTCCTAGTTCAGTACCTAAGATGTAAAAATGAGAGTACCAGGCGTAGCAATGTAAAAAAGGGAGAAATTAGCTCTGACAATTGTGATCGGTGCAACAAGATTAGAACATAAGTATTTTTTCCATATGAATGTCAGTTAGAAAAAAATATGATTTTTTTTCTAAAATCCACGTAATTCTTTGGAACCTGAGCAGCAGTTCTAAGCATTTTAAAATCAGGTTATGTTTATCAAGCTGCCCTATTGGTCCAAGTACCAAGATTTTGGTGTGTGCATATTTATTGTCAATATTTATGTCAGAAATACCTGTACTTCACCTGAATGTTTTCATACTATAGTGAGAAAGCATCTGAAGTGCACATCTTTAAACGTGTTGGATAAACACTATGTGAGAAATAAATTACTATTACTATTATTATTATTATCATTATTATTAGCCTTTTTCTACCCTAAGACAGACAGACAGACAGACAGACAGACAGAGAGAGAGAGAGAGAGAGAGAGAGAGAGAGAGAGAGAGATGTGGGTTGGATGGGTTGGTATATGGGGAGGATCTTTGAAGCATTGGGAAAGGGAAACTATAGTTAGTATAAAATTTCTATTTAAATGAAAAAGAGAGAATTAATGAAAACATTTAAAAAGTATTTTTCCATAGTGGCAGAAAAAAATACTTGGGAAAATAAAACATAGCTGAATTTCTCATATATGTCACAAGATCTTAAATATTAAAAGGGAAAAGACCAGAACAGAAACCTCAACACAGTCTATTAAGGGTACCAGTAAGCATAGAAAAGATGTCCCACAGCATACACCAGTAGGAAATGCAAACTGAAACAGTAGTGAAGCATTGCTACATGATCATTCGACTTTACAAATTCTATACCCTGGCCATTCCCACAGTTGGTGAGGATGGAGAGCAGTAGGAATGTTCCTCCACTCTTGGTTGTTTTTCATTGTTGGTGAAAAATGGTGCATTCCCTCTTGGAGGCAGTCTGGCAGTTCATCATAAAACTAACATGCCATTAAAGTACTGCTTTATATCCATATTTCTTCTGTACTTCCTGAGATGAAGTGACAACTTGTATTTACAACAATATCCTTCAGCATGGGAACTGGTTTTATTTACATTGCCCATACTTAGCAACAATCGCCATTTCCTTTGATATGTGTTGTAAACTCTGGTGCATTGATTGAAGAAATGGGATAGTCTTCAACAATAAAGAGACTTGCAAAAATCCAGGAAAAAATATAGAAGAAGCATAAAATATGTAGTGCAATGTTGAAAGAAGCTAACCTTTAAAGGGTACAAGCTACAGGATTTAACAATATGTCATTCTTGAAGAGCTAAGACTGAGGGAGCAGATACACCACCATGGTGCCTGCTCTTAGTAACAGTGATGAGGAGTTGGGCTTGGGCGGGGGCTTTCAGAAAGAAACTTTCCATACTTTGTAGTTATAGTTCTGTAACCCTAAATTTGCTTTATAACATAAAATGTGTTGAAATGGAGCATAAGACTTCATTAAGTAGGTCTATTAGAAATTTTTAAGGGTAACATTTAAATAAGATTATAAACTAAAAAATATATTTATGAATATCAAAATTGCATTTAATATTTTCTGATAGTCTTTCACTTAACCCAACTGACCTTTGTAGTAGTATTTTAAAGCTAAGACTGATTTGATTTCAAAATTTTAAAATATACTAAATTAATAGCGTGTAACAAGGTATTTCAACAACTTTTTGCATATGCATGTATTTTCAGTAAAAATCATTATAGGAGGTGACAGAAACTTTAGTCACCAATTTCCTTTAAGTGGTCTTAAGTGTAAAAACGGATAATTTCTCCCCTGAAAAGCAGAAGGAGGTGTAGTGGAATTTTAATCCAGTAACATGGCTGCTCTGTTAAGATAGAAAGGAATTTTAATCCAGCAACAAACTTTGCTTTGGTTTGCAAAAAATATGATTAGGCTGGAATGCAGACATGCCTTTAAGATAAACCTTTAACCCCAAACAATTACAGATAATTGAAGAGCAGGCAGACAAAGTGATAAACCAGAGAAAGATTTGACAGAATGAGTAAGAGATAGGATATGATACTTGTGAGCAGTGTAAGAGATAGGATATGATACTTGTGAGAGAGAAGATAAGGAACAAGACTACTTTAAAAGCAGTGAGGAAGGGAGAGAGAGTTTAGCTCAGTTTGGATTGGTTGAGTTCATTTTGGTAAAGTTCAGTTGAGTGCAGTTGAGCTCCGTTCAGAACAGAGCAGTTGAGTAAGACACAATTAAGTTCTTGGAGCACATAGGTATTTTTTTCCAAGCAAAGCAATTCAATCACAAGCCAAGAAAAGTCAATTTGAACCAGTCAGCTTGGAGAGGGGGTTGAGCCAGAACAGGTGAGTTGAACCAGCCTGCCAGAGTTCAGAAAAAAGCTAGAAAGAGTGAATTGATTCATCAGCAAGAATCAGAGGCTGAAATGTCACAGTTCTAGATTAGCAGACAGAGGCTGGAAATTGAAGCCTTTAAGGTATAGTCTTACAGAAGATTAGATTGTAAGGAGACTAGAAGCTTTCAGGCCTAGACCTTGAGATAGATGGATATGCTCTCTCTTCATCCCAAGCCACACATTCCTAAAGCTTGGGCATGGCTCTCATGTCATCCCTTCATCTGAGGAAATAAAATTGACATTTATACTTACGAAGAGGGCAATAAATGCCAGAAAAGCCCTCCAAACAAGGCATGAATAAAATAAGTTAACTGTTCCTTCATAGGAGCAGTGGGATCTTTGACAATAGCAATTCAGTAAGTCTCAATATCCCACTTTTGAGAATGGCGTGCAACTTCTTATTTTGCTGATAGTATAAAATAGCAAATTGCTTATTCTATCTCTTATCTGTGGATACGAAATTATTGGACATTTATAACCTTTCTGATCTTGAAAAATTAAATATAACAGTATTATGTTTATATTACCTCAACACAGCCTTCCACAGAGGTTAGAAGGGAGTGTTGAGTACTCTGGAGTGAGACTTAGCTGTTAGCCTCCCAATGTGTATGCTGGGAACTGAGCTCTATATAAGAGCAGTACATGCTCTCAACTGCTGGGCTGTCTCTTTAGCCTCTTTTGTTTTCTTTGTAAACCCTTTTTAAGGAAACTTAATATTGTACTTGCCTCTTTGTTAATGGTCTGTCTTCCCCACCAGTTGTTAAAACGTGATAGTATGAATCCTGCGACTTCTCTGTGAAAATGAGTTCTAATGGAGTTGTTCATAAAAAGATAAATGTTGGTACTTTTTGCCTAAGACACAGTTTACACCATATTATTCATTTTGTCATCTTACATTTCAGATAAGGATGAGAAAAACATGGATGTGCTCTGAGTCTTTTAGGAGTATTGCGAAACAGAAATTGCCAGTTCATTTGTTAATACTGTTTATTTTCCTAGGAAACTTGAAAACTGCTTCTCTCAGTAGCTCTACCATTTACATCCCCATCAGCAGGTACAAAGTTCCTAATAGGTCCGTCTCCTCACTACTTCTTGCTATTTTCTGAAACATTTTAAAGTGGCATCTCGTTGTGGCTTTTACATGTTTTCCTAGTTATGACTAATGCTGTCTATATGTTCACTTATGCAAGTCTTTTGTCAAATTCTGAATCTAGATTATTGTTGTTGAGTTTGGGAATGTTGTATAGTCTTTCTTTCTTTCTTTCTTTCTTTCTTTCTTTCTTTCTTTCTTTCTTTCTTTCTTTCTTTCTTTCTTTCTTTCTTTCTTTCCTTTCTGTCTGCCTTTCTTTCTTTTTCTTTCTTTCTCTTTCTTTCTTTCTTTCTTTCTTTCTTTCTTTCTTTCTTTCTTTCTTTCTTTCTTTCTTTCTTTCTTTCTTTTTCTTTCTCTCTTTCTTTCTTCTTTCTTTCTTTCTTTCTTTCTTTCTTTCTTTCTTTCTTTCTTTCTTTCTTTCTTTCTTTCTTTCTTTCTTTCTCTTGTTCATTCTTTCTTTTACTAAGCAGTGTTAAGCAATTCTTAGGCTTTTCTTTGCCCAGTTTGTATGATGGGTCATCACAGATATTAGCCTGCTTTGTGCTTACAGATGATTCACTGGGGAGAAAATCATAGCAAAACCTACCATGTGAGTTGCCTGCCCCCTTGCTTTGAAGTATTGTGTACCTACGCCCTACAAAGAAAACAAACCACAGTCTGGTTTGGACACAGATGGGGTTTTTTCAGTCTCTTCCTAACTTCAACCATCTCTTCTTGCCCCTCTCCATTACCCCCCCCTTTCCTTTTTCCTTCCTCTTCCTTTTTTTCTCAAATTCCTGTTGCGCCGTTATATCAAATACAACTGGAATAAACTTGGACCTTAAGTCTGCTCTTCCAGTGAACACATAACCACCTTCATCCACAGACAACTCCTTTCATCTTTGAACACCATTTATTTTTTTTACCTTGCCTCGAGTATATTTGCTGTCCTCTGTGATTCCCATTTGCCCTTGCTTTCATCCCGGTTTGACATTTCTGACTCACAAGAGAGTCATCTGCAATTTCACAACTTCTTATTGGTGACAGACGTGGCTCTTGTGCCTGGTTCTATAAGCACAATTTCTGGCGTATGAAAGATATCACCTAAGTACAGATAGCTTCAGAAGAGAGTTCACAAATATCCCACCTTTTCCTCACTGAAGAATATAATACAAAGAAGAAAGTACTGGAATTAGGAGTCCTTTACCTTCAATATTTGGAAAAGAAGTCATTGCTTCTCATGAGCAATAAGAAAGAATTTGATTTTTATCTTTGATCAAATAGAAATTGACTTATCAATAAATAACTCCCACCTGAACAGATGACAAGTATTTTACACTCACCAAAAACAATAAACCGTAGTGTAACTGCTTTTCTGTGTAAGAGATATTAAAAACTGCTCTATAATAGCACTTTAGAAATTCTCTTTTTAAACTCCCATATTGTTGTGTTTAGCTTTGCTTTTAAATATGATTTGACTGATATCTTCTCTCAGTGGGGAATTCTTTGAAGCCCGAGGAAACTCCCCTGCTTGATGGCCTGCATAGGAACGAACATGCACCAAATGACCTGAATCTGAATGTGAAGGGAGTGATTAATGACTTCTTTTCATCTGGATTCCAATAGCAATCTTTCTACTTGTGTGTCCTTCAACCTATCTACATTCCTGGTGAGCCTTCAATGTGGTATATGTGAGAGCTTCTAAGAAGACTTGAAAGAGAGACGTGTGAAATCCTCAATACTTCAGAGGGAAGAAACTGCATCTCCAGTTACTTGTTTCTGTTTAGTAGACTCTGCTAAAGATCTATAAGAATGTTTTGGAGGCATATTCCGCAGACACTAGGAACATGTTAACCTCACACCAAATATCCATTTCTAATAAAATACTGAGTTGGAATAATATGCACTTATATTCTGAGTGAAATAAAGGTTACCACCAGAAAGCAATAAGCACAACCAAGTGTAACCTAAATTCCAAAACCTCAAATTACATAGGAATGAATGTATAGGAAAAAGCACTTCAGAACTAGGGATGATTGTTTTTTCTGTTAGACTGTAATTCATATAACCCCTGTGCCATGCTTTGAAATTATGTGATTTTTGTCCCATATATGTAGAGACTATCATCTGAGGAAGTTAATTGAATCAAAAGACTGCTAACCCATAATCATAAGTGCTATGTTATGACACCATGCTCAACAGTCTGTCTGTCTATCTATCATCTATCTATCTATCTATCTATCTATCTATCTATCTATCTATCTATCATCTATCTATCTATCTATCTATCTATCTATCTATCTA
>NC_034611.1:28623798-28647074 GCF_900095145.1 Mus pahari | reverse complement strand
ATCTATCTATCTATCTATCTATCTATCTATCTATCTATCATCTATGTATCTATCTATCATCTATCTATCTATCTATCTATCTATCTATCTATCTATCTATCTATCTATCTACCATCGATCTCTTACCCTAAACTTGTTATGTAACTGAATATAGCTTTGAACTCCTATCCTTCCTTCTCTTCCTCACCAATGTCTCATTAGAGTCTTAGAGTAAAATATAAAATACTACTCAGATGATTTTTAGATTCTCTATTATCAATAGTAAATAAACAAGTTGCAAAAATTATAAATTTTCACTGGGGAAATTAACAGTTTCCTTGCATAAAAAGCTGGAATAACTGGCCTCTGAAGATTATTTCTTAAATACTCAGAGGTATTTTATGGTTGTGGTTCATTTCACTTTCATATGACTCTAGAATTAAATAATTCTTGGCTGTACATCAAAAGATTTTCATGTAGTTATTATTTATTTTTATAGCTCAGATTAATGTTACTAGTCCATTATAGTGCATGTCTCACTGGTCAAATGAATACCATCTGGAAATAAGACATATTGATAAAGAAATTGATATGCACTCTGTATAAGGGCACCGGAGATTTCTTACGTTGGACTTAGTGCCAAAAGCAATACTAAAAATCAGCACTGAAACACCATACAATTTCCATTTATACAGTCACTTCATGAAACCCTAACCCACACTGAAGAGGAGGGACTAATAGGTGTTGATTTGATTCATTACTTTTCTTAGATATGTGTATTATCTTTCTCTAAATGTAAGCAGCATGAGCTCTTGTCTTTTTTCTTTTCAGAATATTAGGGATTCATGAAGACATAAATCCATACCATTAATGTTTTACTTATGGCTCTGAATCCAAGTGTCATTATCTGAAATTTTCTTTTAAGTGAACAACTGTCATAGAAAATTCCTGAATTTCATTTTAGAGAATAATTACAGTTATCTGTCACCAAATGACAGGTGAGTAATGCCTTCATCTCACAGGGTTTTATACATTTTTTTAAGAGTCTGCCTGTCCCTCATCTGTAAGGTCAATTTCCACTACATGGTGGTGAAGAGCCAGGAGGACTGGAGGCCAGGGATGACTGCAGCATAATCACATAAGCAAGCACTGATAACACTGAAGATATAGCTTACACATTTGGAGTTTATACTGCTGATCATGTCAAGATGGTTCCCCAGGACTAATAGCATGATGTCAGCCACATTAATAACAAACATGAATTCTGCTACTTACTCTGTGATGAGGAGACGAGTTGGTTACCCACATATTTCCTAACAAAACCCATCTATCACAAACAATCATATTTTATTCTTACATGTTTCTAAGGTTCATAATTCAAAATCAAACATCACAGGGCCATTCTCTTCTAGAGGCTCAGGTGAAAGTCTCTTTCAGAGCTGGGCATGGTGGCGCACGCCTTTAATCCCAGCACTCGAGAGGCAGAGAGGGAGGTGGATTTCTGAGTTTGAGGCCAGCCTGGTCTACAAAGTGAGTTCCAGGACAGCCAGGGCTACACAGAGAAACCCTGTCTCGAAAAAACCAACAAAACCAAGCAAACAAAAGTCTCCTTCAATTTCTGACAGCAGCAGCTGCTGACTCCCCATTTGCCATTTCTGTATTCACTTTGTCAGTCACTTTCCTGGTTGGCTTGTGTCCATATTTTCTACTACATATATAAAGACACCAGTTCTTCAAACAGGATCTATCACAAGTTAGTATGATTTTTCTCTAAATTACTCTTATTTGCCAAGACCCTTTTCATGATTCAACAGAGACATGTCTAGCCTAACTCAGAGGCTTTAACATTAATGAAAGTATAATGGCATACAGTGCCAGTATGAAACATATTTATTGTATAATGCTACTGAATAAATTACTGGCAAACAGCAAAAATTTCATCTTATTTCAGGATACCCTTGGTCCATATTTTGTCCGGGTTTGGCCCCACAATTGTTTCCTTGTGGCATCTATAGTGGTGTTCAGCCAGAAGCTCTGCTGGGGAATCAGAAATTAGCTTCAGTCATTCACAAGGCTAGACTTAGCTTACTCACTCACCCTCTACATAGGCTGGACACCTTGCTACATGACTTTCTAGGAATTCTAACCTGTTGATTGAATGCAGCAAGACTAACTTGAGAAGGCGATAGGAATCAGTGATTTCTGCTCTCATAAGGGGTAGATCCCAGAATCTGTATGGCATAGTCGTTACTATCTTCGTTTGGCTAATAGAGTCACAGAGCACCATCAGACCTAAGGGGAGAAATAAAATGCTGTCTATGAGAGAGTGTTTCCAAATCTTGCCCATAGTTTGGTTACGTTTATTGCGTATTCTCAAACCTTGTCCCATTTAAGAATTTTCTTGAAATTGATGCTATTCTAATGAGATTCTGATGCCACAAATCTCCTCGATCTACAGATGAGACTTTTAATGGTTGTCTCTTATCTAAGGACACGAAACCAAGAGAAATAATTTATCTTCTCTCACTGCAGTATGTTGTTGTTAGACAGAGCCAAGATTAAAATTTTTCTTCTCTAAGAAGTAGAAACAGTCTGGGAGTGGATTACACAGCAGATATTATAATTTTAAATCAAACTGGAGACAGTTACTAGCTCATTGTTTAGAATCTAATCCTATGCCCTGAGAATGACTGTGATGGTTCTTAGTTCTACCTTTGAAATAATCCTCCTTTCTCATTAAAAAAAATTCTTTACAGTACTTCTAGGGATCAAATGACAATCCTGTCCACCAAAGAAGAGCCGCGTAGACATAACCATTTTCATCTTCTGAGATGAGACTCGGTATATTATGGGAAAATATTATAAAGAATTATTATAGTTGAAAGTGATCAGCAGGTATATCCTTCAGATATAGAGGTATATCCTTAGGACTCCTGAGGCCCTAGTTAGCTGGCTATCAAACCGAGATTTCAAGGGAAACGCTGTCAGGCTTTGAGCCACATGGTTCTATTGTCAGGTAACAGCATATCTAACATTATGCCAAGGACAATTTCTGACCCTGCAGGTCAACTTCAGGGCCAGTCATGGAATGGAGTCTATTTTTTTTTTTTTCACATCTAGTCTAAGTTGACTTCCTTATATTTTCTCTAAGTTCTGCTCACAAACTCACCTCAGGAATTCCTTTTTAATCTCTTTCTTTATATTTTACCTTAGCAGCTCAAGCCAATTGTTATTTTCCTCTATTGTGTCAGTTAATCATTCTTGACAGATTTAGGAACTCATTCGGTTTCTTTCTATTCTTCTCTGTTCTCCCACGCAAAAACAAGACAGAACTTTCCCCAGTTCACATGAAGATTCCTGTATCTGCATCTGCCGATAGCATGCGTTCACATCTTGAAAGGCTGTGCAACAGTTTCATAGGTCTCAGGCCTTTTCTTCAAGGTCACTATGATGTTCTCTTTCCATTTGGGCTGCAAGAGGCTTTTCCAGTTGTCATCTACTGTTCATTCTAAAAATCATCAACATATGTTACAGATTTCAAGCAACAACATACTTCCAGACAGTGATTATGTCTGTTTTTTTTTTTCCACTGTTGTGTATAGGTAAGCAAACTATGCCAATAACTTATTCCATTTTATAATTTGTGTAGGTTAAGATTATAGTGTGAGCTTGACTGAAAGATTATTACTCTGCACGCCGTCCTTTGTTCCCATTCAGGGATATCTGGGAAGGGTCAACACCAGAGCAGAGGTCAGAAAACATACTTATGAATGACCATACCACCGATATTCTAGGTTTTGTGGTCTGTACTGCTTGGCACAGTCAGTAAGTTCTGCTACTGAATGACAGAAGTAGGTTGTTGCCCTGTGATTCACCAGTGAGTGTGTGGTCCATGCGGAAAGAGAAATCTTCACACTTTGCTTACACTTCCAAAGAGACAGCAGCCAGCTGTACTCAGGAGTCCCTCATTTTATTTTAGGTAATTTCAAGGCCTTCTATCAAGGGAGCCCAACTTCCTACATGGAAGCCTAGGCCCCAAGGATGCTTATCAAGATGCAGAAAGCTTTCAGCACCCTGAGGATCAGATAAAAATGCAGACCATGAGACTTCTGCCATTTTCATTCATCAATACAATCCTCCATTTCAGATTGAAAGGGAAGGTGGATGGATGTTTATAGGCATTCTTGATGGAAAGGCCATCTTCATTTAAAACAACATAGAACCTGACAGAACATACCATTTTACCCTTGAAGAACTTACTGTATAGTATGAAAATAAATTATGAAAGTGATTTCTTAGCATACAAAGAAATATAAGTGTGTCACAAATGGGAACAAATTAAAGCTGTGAGTCTGCTTACTGTAGTGGATAAATTTGAGAAATGCTTATATTTATATGTAATTACTAGCACCTGATTCTGTCCCTTTACTCACCAAATGCAGTGGATTTCATTTTTTGTTCAACTCTGTGACATAGAGCAAGAGTGCATGACACACAGATTATACATAGGAAATAGTTAGATATACATGTGTACACGTGTACATATGTATATAAAACATGCATACTTACATGCTTGTATGCAATCACTTCCAATATATATAACTAAGTAATGATCTTCAAAAAATACAAGCAATAGGGTTTATTGTTTTTCATTTTCTCATCCTCTTTAATTCTAGAAAATCCTGGAATGTTAACCAATTGGTTTCAAGACTGTAATTTCATTTCAGTAACTGAGGTGTAAGAAATAAATGTGTTGGAAGGAGCAGAAGACACAGAACCTAATGGGTTACAAATTGAACAGTCATTTATTGTTAAATTTATTCTTTATTGAAAGTTCTGTGGATAGTTTCATCAAGGAAATATGAAAAAAAAAAAAACTTTCACACCAGTTCTTTGTCTTGTGACTTCTTGGACAAGCAGATGATGCTGGTATTTTTGATGTATGTTATTTGACATTTTGCTATCAATGAGTCTGTTAAATTTGAGTTCCTTTGATAGCACCAACAACCTACTCCAATAAGAAGTCACCTCCTAATAGTGCCACTCCCCATGGAACTATGGTGACATTTTCATCCAAACTACCATGGTCATGAGATGAATTTGCTTTTAGTATTAGCACAAAATATAGATCCATCTTTAAAATCCACTGAATGAGTGTTTGCTAAGTGCTTGAAATGCCACCAGGGACAGGTAAAAAGAGAAGCTTCCATCGCAGAACTTATAGCCTTTAAGGATGTATAGAAGAGATGAAGTCAGATGAAATGACTGTATCAGGAACAAACAGGAAAAAGAAGACTATATACAGGATGATCAGACTGGCTGGGTAGGCTGATTGTGTTCATGTATAGACCAAGAAAAACAGAGCTGCCTTGACTAGGGCAGTGACAAAATATTTCAGAGACAAGGCCAAGAACAGTGAAAGGTTCTGGGGTCAGAAAGTGGGTTCTGCATTTGGAAGGTTAAGGCCCGAGAGTTAATAAAGTGTGGAAATGAAGTAGTTGAGTGGGATCTCAGGAGTGGACAGGCATATATCCGGAAGGGCCTTCTGGTTCACAATGGAGTTTGGAGGTTTTTATTTTCTTTATTTCTGATCCTAGAAGACATTATACATGTGTTTGTAGTCCATAGACAAGGTACTGCTCATCTAAATAACTATGGGGAGATGTAACTGAAGGGGAACCAAATCTAGAAGGAGCCTTTGAGAGGTTTTGCTCCTGGAAATTAGGTTACCTGTGTAATAGGGTGACATTTTAAGTTTAATTTTAAAAAAAGAGCAGATTTTTGGCTAA
Source organism: Mus pahari (assembly GCF_900095145.1). Classification (NCBI taxonomy): domain Eukaryota; kingdom Metazoa; phylum Chordata; class Mammalia; order Rodentia; family Muridae; genus Mus; species Mus pahari. The sequence goes on along the minus strand of NC_034611.1, from coordinate 28,641,306 downwards.
TTATGCCTGATCTACCCTGAAAATAAAAGGCTTCTAGTTTAAAGGGATACAGTCATGGTAGGGAAGGCATGTCGCCAGAGCATGAGGTTGCTGGTTAAGTTGCATCTGTAGTCAGGAAGCTGAGAATAGGCAGGAACGGGAACTGGATGTAAATCCCCAGGGCCCACTACCAGGGATTCTTTTCTTCTGAAAGACTAAATACCCACAGTCTTTCAAACCAGCACTTCCGTCTGTGAAACAAATGTTCAACTACCTGAGCCCGTGAAAAGTAGTTCTCACTGAAACCACAACAGTGTATTTGTGTCTGTGATCTGTTTATCTATGTGAATAAATAATCCTTATCCTTATACCCATGGATAAGAGAGAACCCTTTAAAGATAGAAATGACGGTCAGAGTTTTTAAAAACGTAATTTTAAATAATTCTTTGAAAATTTCATAGATCATATTCACCCCTACCCTAAGCTACAAATCCTCTCTCTAGCTTATCCTAGATTCACCTCTACCTCCTAACCCCTCTTTTTTCCATTCCTTTTAAAATTTTTTTTTTTTAAATTTTATTTGTGTGAATATTTTGCCCGTGTGTATATGTGTATGTGCATCCCATGCATGATTAGTGTTCCTGGAAGTCAGGAATCTTTATTATGGTTACACGTGTACACACATATAAATACAAACTACTGAGTTCACTTATTTTTATTGTATATTTTGCTTTGAGAGCTGATAATTAGTAATCTCGTTCCAGTGTGAGACTAATTCTTCCTCTCTCAACAGTCATGTCATTAATTTCCTATAGCTCTTTATCAAGGGGTGAGGCATTCTGAGAGTTTGCTCATTTGTGTTGGTGTATCAACTGGTGTTATTGTTTAGTTCTGTTTTGGCTATCATATTGTAGAGATATCATAAGTGAAGCTTTGCCTGTCCTATATAGAAGACATAATATGTCTAATATACATCTAGATCTGGCTACAGTCTTTTCTCCCTATTATTTGTGATGCTGTCTGAGACTTAGGTGTAGCGGTTATATTGTAGATTTATCAGTTGAGTCTGAGCACAGTATTGTCAGTTGTCTGCATTTTGACCAATTGTAGCTTTCTGCAATGGTTGTTGCCAAAAGAAACTACTTCGACCAGGGGGTGAGAGGCACATATATTCATGGGTATAAGGATAAGGATTTAAAATTCAGTTAGTGATTATACGGATTTAATAGAGTGGCAGTAGTAATTTCTCCTTTCGTTTCCATTTCCCTGACAGCCAAATGTAGTTAGTTAGGTTTAAAGTAGCAGACATAAATCCCATCTGATTGAGTGGACCTTAAATCCAATTAGACAGTTGTGGGTTCCTGCCTGATAGAAGTGTCAACTACTGCACCTTTGTGGGAATGTTGCTGAGCTGGTCACTGTTGTAGCGTCAAAGTGTTGCATCTGGCTAGGATTATTGATTTTTTTTTTTTCCTCCCTTGGCAGCGTGCATAGTGCTTTTGTGTGCTATGAAAAGTAGTCTTCAAGAAGGAGACTCTCAGGTCAGCCCCAGCTCCATTACTCCAAGTTCTGTATCTGATATCTTCACGAAATTGACGTCTACCTTAAATGATGGACAACAACCAAGGGCAATTGTCATCCCTGAGGTTGTTTTGGGAGGATCGCTTGGGTTTACCTAGCCGACAGTTTGAAAAGAGGTTTCTCATGCTTGGCTATGGATGTTTTCTTAGCTAGTTTATGGTACTGTAAGGGAAGTGATAGTTTTGGCTTTTTGACAGGTGTAGAGAATAGCAAAAGAATTAAGTGTGATTTAACATGGAATACACTCAAACGTAAGTAGAAAATATAGCATAGATGCGGCAAAGCAGAACACTTTCTTTTCACCATAAAAGTCATGGCCGACACTCCTATAATAAATATCCTCGAACCATAAAAGATTAATAAGAGATACCATAAAGAAGCACAAAGAAAAGAATTTTATTCTATGCAGTTTTACACGACATAGAAGCTTTCTGAATGAAGACGATGGTAGAACTTTTTTCTTTTTTTTTTTTTTTTACAATGGGTGGCCACCAGGTAGAAATGTGGATGGGGGTAAGGGTGTGCTAGACACAACAGGGAAGCTTATGTGTCAACATTGTTGCCTTCTCTGTGCTGCGATCCTGCCTCCATGTACAGGTGAGATCCCCGACATCTGACATGAGAAGGTCTGAAGCAGAGAACGATGAGGACATGAATGTCTTAGGCTTTTTTTTTTTTTTTTTTTTTTTTTTTTTTGTCTTCTTTTAGCTCTCACATGTAGGAAATAGGGGAAGGAGAAAGGAGGCCTGAGAGGTCAGAGAGAACTTACTCAGCTACCTGTTCATGAAGCTACTGAAGAGTGGCAGAGTTCCATCAGTCTCCTTGAGCTCCTGGCAAAGCAGTGCATTTTGGGATATCATGTTTTGAGCCCTGGTAATTGGCAGGAAACAGATGAAAGGGTAGTTGACAGAAATCAGGAAGGAGACTGGGAGAAGTTTGCTGAAAGTACATGAGGGCATTTTTTTTTTCCCTCAGGGTAGCACTTTTAATTTGAATGTGAAATGTCCCCCCAAAACTTAAGTGGAAGGCTTAGTCCCTAGATAATGGCATCATGTTGAGACATTGTAGAAACTTTAGAAGGTAGGTTCTCCTAGAAGGAAGCATGACAATGGACTTGTGCCTTGCTGCAGGTTTCTTATCCCTATGCCCCCTTTTGTATCTGTGTTTACTGGCCAGGAGGGCATAAGAAATGCTGTCCTACCATGCCTTTCTCTATAGTAATCTGTCTCAATACGTGCTGGAATCTGCAGAGCTGGATGCACATAACTAAAACCTCTGAAACACAGAGTCCATAATAATATTTCTTCCTTTAAATTATTTTCTTTAGTTATTTTTTATAGCAATGAAAATACGACTTAAACGGAAGAGCAGGGAAGTCATATCTTAGGGGTGAGGTGATTGTCTCTCACAAGATTTTGCTATGCTGAGTCTTGCAGGCATGACAAGAGTGGGATTTGGAGGGGGCCAAGCTGAAGGTCTTTGTGAAGGGGACATGGGAACCTGAAGAAAGTTTGGTCCAAGAGAGTTTGCCATTCTGCCATCATCCTTTAAAACAGACTTGAGATATTGCTGCTATGAAGCATGATAGATTGATGGTTATATTTTATGTGCTACCCATTAAAGTACTTACATTTTTATTTATCTAGAAATTACAGCTATATCCTTTGAAGCTTTGAGATTACCCTTGGAACTATTCTTGTCTATGGCAAGGCTTCCCTGTAGTTTATTTTAAAATTTACAGGGCACACAGACAGCTCACTTGCCAGCCATTAATCTGAACCTTTTAAAGACTAAACTGGCAGTTGGAATTTTGAAATATTTATAATAGAGTCAAGTATCACATTACAACGGTGCCTGTTCGAGAAACATGTCATTAGATGATTTTGTTGTGCCATCATCTTAGAGTGCGGAGTTACACAAATCCAACTGGTTTGAGTCTGTTAGCAGGTGTCATCAAATGATGCAGAAAACATGGCCTGGTGAGGCTGTTGCCTGTCAGAAATGACTGCCTGCTTACAGGAAACATTTATTTAACTGTTATGAGATGTGTTATCTAAAATACCAGTAAAAAGCACTATTTAAGCAGTGCATAAGCCAGTAGGGTAGTCACATGCTATATTATGAAGTCTTGTGTTTTACATAATAGCCTGTACTGTGTCTATAGAACTGACAGCACCGTGTGTTTATATACACCAGAATCAGTATAGACATTTAATACAACACACTATGGCATAGTGATCAGTCTAACACACCACTAAGAGGCAGAACCTTTTCAGTGATTCTGGAGCCACACTCATATATAAAACCTGTACTTTTCAGCTGTCTTAGACACTGCTTATGTGAGCTGTACTGACTGCAGTGGCACGATGCTCTGTGCATATGACTATATGGGGTTATCAATACAACAGAATTTTCTCTTGCCTATGATAGACTTTTTTTGTTTAACGTAATTTACTTCCAAATATATTTATATTGTTAATTTTATGAAAAAAATGAGAAGGCTATAGTAAGTCCTATCCTTTGGTCATGTCAGCTCAAATAAGATCTTCCTAAGGATAGTATGTCTAAACCAAGTTCATCCTAAAGATGACAAAGCATGGGAGTCAGAAGAAACTTGAAGTTCACCTAACTAAAACCATTATGATAAGGTGACACAATTCACATTACCTACTACTTGATGCCCTTCTAATAAAGTCAGAACACCAAAGGCAATTTACTTGAGCAGCACTGAATTGACTCCCCAAATAAATTACCTGTGTTCAAGAGCAATTAAATTAATTGTTAACCTTTATTTAGAGCTTTTGTATTTTTCAAGATGAATAATGTAACTACTTTTTGCCACAATTACAACTTAGTGTCAGAAGACAAACCAAAACCAGAGAGTTGTCTATGAGGAGATGATTGGCTTTCTGTTAACTGTGGCAAGACCCTGACGATTTTCTGTGGTCCTTCGGTTCATTCTGTGTCTAATAGCTTTGGTGTTAGATGAAACAAGGCTATGGAAGTTTGCCCACTTCTTCTCTATGTTATTTCTGATATCCCATTTAACTCTTTTTGTTCTTTTATGTGAATATTTGTATTGCAAACCACCACTCAGATGTTGTTAGAGAGCTTTTGTCATTCAGACATAAATGTGCTGAGAGAATAAACTAGAACTCTGACATCACACTGTGAAAATTTCAGGTCATTTTGTCATAACTTGAAAAGGACTCACCTCCTTGATAATTTATTCTAATGGGGAAAACTGATTTCAGTGCTTATACAAAGGTATTTTTGAGAACATAAAGGATTGTCTCTGCAATTATGACTCAGATTAAAAAAAAAACTTGAGTTCATGTTTTTAATCATAAAGTCAAGTAGAAAAGAGGGAATAGGGCTCATGTTTTTTTTCTGTATTTCTTTTGGGAAAATTGGAAGTGTATTTATTGCTGTTGAGAACTGTATGTAGCTGAACATGGTTACACTGGATATTCATGATGAAATTTGTTACAGGCTCCACTATCCTTTTGTATACAGACTAGCCACAACAATGCAAGAGACATATTTTATTTTTTTTATATTATTTTCTTTATTTACATTTCAAATGCTATCCCGAAAGTTCCCTATACCCACCCCCCCACCCCTGCTCCCCTACCCACCCACTCCCTCTTCTTGGCCCTGGCCTTCCCCTGTGCTGGGTCATATAAAGTTTACAAGACCAAGGGGCCTCTCTTCCCAATGATGGCCGATTAGGCCATCTTCTGCTACATATGCAGCTAGAGACACGAGCTCTGGGGGTACTGGTTAGTTCATATTGTTGTTCCACCTACAGGGTTGCAGACCCCTTCAGCTCCTTGGGTACTTTCTCTAGCTCCTCCATTGGGGGCCCTGTGTTCCATCCAATAGCTGACTGTGAGCATCCACTTCTGTGTTTGCCAGGTACTGGCATAGCCTCACAAGAGGCCGCTCACTATATCAGGGTCCCTTCAGCAGAATCTTGCTGGCATGTGCATAGTATCTGGGTTTGGTGGCTGATGATGGGATGGATTCCCAGATGGGGTAGTCTCTGAATAGTCCATCCTTTAATCTTAGCTCTAAATTTTGTCTCTGTACCTATATCCTTTCATGGGTATTTTGTTCCTTATTCTAAGGAGGAATGAAGTATCTACACGATGGTCATCCTTCTTGGTTTCCTTGTGTTTTGCAAAATGTATCTTGGGTATTCTAAGTTTCTGGGCTAATATCCGCTTATCAGTGAGTTTATATCTAGTGACTTCTTTTGTGATTGGGTTACCTCACTAAGNATGATATCCTCCAGATACATCCATTTGCCCAAGAATTTCATAAATTCATTGTTTTTAATAGCTGAGTAGTACTCCATTGTGTAAATGTACCACAGTTTCTGTATCCATTCCTCTGTTGAGGGACATCTGGGTTCTTTCCAGCATCTGGCTATTATAAATAAGGCTGCTATGAACATAGTGGAGCATGTGTCCTTATTACATATTTTAAATCAAGATTATTTTCTACTGTTAGCAAAAAGGTCTGGCATTTTGATTTCTGAATCCTTTAAAGCCCTCGAAATATTACCTGGTCACATCCTGCTGGTCTTCTGATCCTGCTTGTGTCCTGCATAGAAGCCCAAGACTTCTCCCAAAACTCTTTTTACAGAGCTTGGTGCTTCCTGTCTGGTGACATCCGAATACACGACTGCTCTTTCACTGATGTACTAAGTGCAGAAAGGGTTATCATAGCAGTCACAGACAGCATGGCACATCTGCCTACACTCTTTGTAATGTTCTGTGAAAGAATATATTAACAGTGTCAAAAGTTGAGTAGACTGCCCATTAGAAAAATACCTTCTCTTGAAAGGTTGTGATTTTCTTTCTGAGGTAGTAATGACAGACATTAGAAAGAAGGGACAAGGTTTATCAACATGGTAATAGTGATATCTCTAGAAGAATCTAGGAATACTGCATAGAAAAGAGTCTGGTTAAAAACTGGAAGAGTATTGGTTGTTATTCTGGGTATCTGGCTACTACATGTACTTTTTTTGTTTTTATTGATTATTATTGCAAGACACACATATTTATCATTTAGGATTCTTTATAAAATCACTATGCAACTGACCACAAGCAGATACCTAGAGTCTGTTCTGTTGTTGCACTCAGCTTCTTGTTTTGTAATATAATCTCTGAGTTACTCCTGACTCGTTTATTTATCTGGGGCAGTGGCTATTATATAGAAGGTTAGTATTGGGATTAGTAGAGTTAAGCTTATTAATAACTATAGAGTACAAAGAATATTATAGGGTAAGAATTGTTTGAATCATAATTTAGAATTTATATGTAATCTTATTTATTCAGAAATTACTTCTCTGTTAAATTTTGTCATTTATATTTCTATAAATTCTATTAATACTTTCCTGACTTACTTGGCATCATTATTAAATACTTCATTTAACAAACATTTCAACAATATTGGAAGATGTATAATTAATATCCCATTTGGGATTATTTATTCATATATTTATTGTTGGTTATTTTATTTATTTATAGTTAAAATGTTGTCTCCCTTCCCTGTTTCCCCTCTGCAAACCCCCCATCCCATCCTCACTCTGCTTTGCCTCTAAGAGGATGCTACCCCACCCCCTGTCCCCTCCTCACTGCTCTAGCATCCCCCTATACTGGGGCATCAACCATCCACAGGACCAAGGGCCTCCCCTACCACTGATGTCAGATAAGGCCATCCTTGGGATATTAAATTATGTGTATGGACCTTGGAAAGTGACTGTGTGAAACTGTTGTGTTGAGACCACAAGTAAGCATGGTAGTCATTGCATCAATCCTTAATCAGTGGACAGCTATTGTTTTTTAAACAAAATCTCAGTCTTCTAAAGAGTCAGGAGTGAAATGCTTGGGTAACATCCTGCTGAGGAAGCTTACCTTCTCCATGCTATCTCAAAAACAGAACAAAACAAAACAAACAAACAAAAAACCAAAAATAACAACAACAACAACAACAAAATCCTCAAATTTAACTTCCCTTCCTCTACTCTCTGTTCATTTTTCTATCCATCCTCCTGACTTGCTCTTGCTCTATTTTTTTTCCTGTGTTCACGCCCCATAAACTGGTTGCTTGATCCACCTCGAGACCTATGTTCCATCTTTTAAATTGTGTTTATAATAAGCAGAATGTTCTTGGACCAGAGGTGTCTGTTAGGACTGAGCCACACCACAACTAGAAACAGGTTTTGCCAATAAGTAACACGGTCTCGGAGTTCACTGTGTGATCAAATATCCTGCAACACAGAAATATTGTATAATACCTTAAGATTAATATTAATAATATTTAAAAAGTTTTTTGAACCAGTATAGTGGGGAAGAATGGAAAATGCCCGATCTCCATGACTTCCCTTTAGAACAGTTGCTCTGAATGCTATATATAATACATCTATACACTATGTGTCTATGAACATATTTAATATGCATGTGTATGTCTGCATGATGTTACCGTTGCTTACATTTTTATGGTTTTGTCACAGTTATACCACGTAGTACTGTTTCAAAGCTCTGTATCTGAGAATAGGCATTACTAGATGTCTATTTAAGTGAGCCTATCTGCTTACCTCTAGGTAGATAGCTTAACATTTATACATAGATTTTCTTTTTATAATCTTTGTAAAAAATAAATCACTTTATTCTAGTTAATGCACAAATAAAGTCATCACATAACAAATGTAAGGAAAAATTCAAATATTTGCCCAGTCAGAAACTCTACACAACACAGTAAACATTTATACAGTAAGAATGGCTAGTTTAAAGCAGTGTAACTTTACTTAAGTTTATTACAATTTAATAATAAATTAAATCTCTGTATGTCTATGTATCTTATGGAATTTGCTACTTCATAACTCAGGAAGTGGAATTTGATAATAAAAATAATTAAATAGACTTGAAACTAGCAAAATCCACAGGCTTTTCCCAGACATGGATACATTGTATTGTTTGTTCTCATGTTATATGTTTCTTTTTATGAGTTGGTGTAGGAAAATATGATCTATGTGACCTAAAAAGAACTTTAAACTTTTATCTACTTCATGCTTAATTTGTAATTCAGTTGCCTATAGGTTCATCAATTGTCAAGTAGCACCAATTTTATACCTTCCATTTAAAGAAGTTGATTTAAATACTAAATGTAATATGTACTTTATATGCCCATGATAGACAAATGTTTAGCAACATCAAATGTCAAGAAGTCTAATCTTTGTAACTATTTTAAAAACCAGTTTATGGAAATGATACCCATATTATCTATATGGTATGCTTTGATGAACATATTTTGCCTGCATGCTTATATGTTTATTACATTAGAGATGTCTACATTTTTAAACTCTGTATCTTATGAAGGGTACTATTAAAACCTTTTTCCCAATAACCAAATCCACTTGAGCCTTTTCAGTTAGATAGCTTAACATTTGCACTTACACATTTATATATAATGTGCATGACTTTCAGATATCTGTATTCGTGAATGGAGTTTGGTTTCCAGGCTAATAAATAGATAGTAGACTCAGTTGACACTAATAGATGTATCTAGTAAATAAATAAATTTGGAATTGCCAATTATACTATATTTGCCAGAAATAATTAATATGTTAATTTCTAAGCTTAATTTAATGAGCAAATTTAAACTACACTTTTCTTGCATTAAAATGATCATGGAAATGGTTACTTAGATATTTATCATAAGAGCTTAACCACATGCAAAGTAACTGGTTGGTCCCATGTGATGGGCTGAGTATAGTCTGTGCAGAGTCAGTTCCATCACTTTAAAAGAGAAGGCATACAGGCCTGCCTGTTGCTGAGTCTCTCTTTTCTAGATGCCTTGAGTTCTCCTTGCCACCAGAAAGGTTGATCTGATCACAGACATCCTACATGAGCACTCTGTACAGGCTCAGCAAAGCTACGTCCACAGGATACAGAATGTGTTCATTGTGACTCACATCTGTAATTTAGTAATCTTCACATAGTCTCTGAAGAGACCAATTACTTATTCCAGGAGCAAATGAATGACATCATGCACCAACATTACCATTCACTGGGGCCAAAATGAATGTCATCAAGGCAACTGATAATTTATAGCAGGAGAACTAAGGGCACTTGAAGAACTGAAAGGATAAGGGTCCTGTTGCTGAAGAATTAGTACTAAGACCACCTGTGTATAGTAGTCACACCTTACGCTTTCATACAGAAATCATACTCTGTCTCTTAGAGCAGAACAGTGATGGAGAATTTTATCATGAAAACGTCTACTGTAAGCTCAGTTCTGTAAAAGCCAAGTTAACTTGTCAATATGCTGTAGAACATAAAATTGTATTTCTATGGAGCAAGATAAGAGTTTTTGGAGCCCATCTAAAAGGAAAGTCTACCTTCAATTCAGGCAATGAAGTTTGTAGGGAAAGAAATGTTCCAGATAAGAATTCTGGCTTTTAAAGAAGGCATCAGGAGAATTTTGTAAAAAGATAAATATCCATTTTTTTTTTCAAAAGCCTAGAAGGAGGGCCTATCTGAAAATGGATAGACGCTTTTGAAAAGCAAACCACAGCTACCATTGGTCTTATTGTAGGTTAGAAAACAAAACAAAACAGGATTGAGGGAGCTGTTTAAGGACTCAACCTTTTGAGAGGAAGAAGTAGACAAAATATGAAAGGAGATGGTTATCACTAAGCAAGGACTGAAAACAGAAATAAGCATATATAAATAGTGCCAAGCCAAAGCCTAGAACAGGGTGATTGATAGGCTATATTTTCAGTTAATAATTTAAGGAATGTTTTCAAAAGTTGTTTAAATAGGAATAAGTCAAGGATGAGGTTAGAAATAGCAACAGAAAGCAATAGCAGCATATCCTTCATCTTTCCCATTGTAACTAAGTAATAGAATGACCTTTAATTTGAGACAGTCTCTTTATTCAGATAGAGGGAGGATTAAAAAATAAGAGTGTACTTGATGTTCAATAAGCCAAAAATCTAACAGGATAATTTTTAGTTTTTACACAAGTTTAAAGACAAATTTTACATAAACTTGAGTGACTGTCAATAATTTTTAACAGGAAATCTCTATGCTCATAAATGTGGTAGACTGCCAAATGTAAGCAACCTTGATCCCACTTTCCATAATTGCGAAAAAGATGAGTAAGACAGAAGTTAATTATGATGCTTATGAATTTCTGGCAAGGGCTAGGAAACAGAACACACTTAACTATGAGAAGGAATTTATCATTCACAAAGTCCTTGCAACCTCCACAAGATTACAAAAATTTCTCTCTCCCAGGGGTTTACTAGTCCCACAAAGCATACTATTACTTGTAGAATATTTAGTCTTTAAAGAGTTGAATATAAATTTAATGACATTTCTAGAATTTTAAAATAATATTTTTACATGATGAAAACATGCATGTTTTCAGAAATTAACTTTCCATGCACAGGATACAGGACTACAGGGTAACAATTTTAAGTTGGCTGTCTGTTTATATGGGTCCCAGGAAAAAGAATTCATGGCATAAATAGTCGCTCTGCAGAGTCAGGTCTGAGATTAGCAGAACTTTCTCCATAGAGAAGTCTTCATATTGAATCTCTCATCTTCTTGGGATGTGAGTTTTAAGATGGGCTAAACAAGTGTTCTTATAGAGGGCGCTGAAAGTTATGGTGTAAAAGATTTTATTGAAACAAATGAAAACAGTGTTTTGGAAACTATCAAACATATGACTACATTAAAAGACAAAAAATAAAAAATTGACTCAAAGCACAAAAACAAAACAAAACAAAAACACATGTAAAAACAAAAGTTAACGTGGGAGGTGAGGGAAACTGACAGGAAGAAGTCTTCTTCAAGTAAGAGCCCTCCCAGTTGGTTAGCCAATGGTAAATGGTCAGCCCTGCAACTATATACATATTTGCAACATTATTTGGACTGAACATATTTTATACTTATAACTACTAAATAATTGAATATTAAATTATACATACATATCACTTTCAACAATTAATGAAATGAGTGCCAGAGGCCATGAATTTGAGAGAAAGCAAGGTGGGAGTAAGTGAGATGGGTTAAAAGGATGAAAGGGAAGGGGAAAGTGATGTAATTACATTTTTAGTTTTAATTTTAAAAAGAAAGACCTGATGAAAGCAGATGGAAAGACCACTTGTCTCACGGAACAGGACAGCTGCTGTCTTTGCTCTGCCTACTTTAAAGACATTTCCAGCATTTTAAGACCTCCACTTTCGGTTTAGTGGAAGTGATGGCTTCTTTTGTTTTCTGGTTATGTATATTTGAACAGTTGTTATTCAACCCCACCTTGGGCTATAGTATTATGCAATCCTCATGGTAATCCTTTAAAAGCCATCTCTGTGTGAAAACCAAAGACACTTAGGTATTTAGCACCTGGACCCTTTTATCTAGACAACTATACACCCTTTGCTGAAGCTGTGTGAACATCATCCTCATCTCCCCAGTTACCTTTTGGAGAATGACAGCAGGAGGGTTTTTTACTCCTTCACCCAACTAGGGAATGTTAGTATGAGCTTCCATGCTGCAGATGGCCCAGAGTTTTAGCCTGACAGTTTAATCTACAGGTGGACTTAGGAAACTCAGACACAGAAGCCAAGGGAAACACCAAGATTAGAACTGACATTGGGGAAGAGATAGATGGATTGAGATTTAGCTGATAGAAATCAAGACACTCTTGAAGAGTAGCATTGTCCTCCAAGATAAGATTTACCCAATGCAGGATCCCCAATGAAGGAGCTAGAGAAATACCCAAGGAGCTGAAGGGGTTTGCAGTCCTATAGGAGGAACAACAATATGAACTAACTAGTACCCCCTACCTCCCACCCTGAGCTCCCTGGGACTGAACCATCAACCAAAGAAAACACATGGTGGGACTCATGTCTCTAGCAGAGGATGGCCTAGTTGGTCATCAATGGGAGGCAGGCCCTTGGTCTTGTGAAGGTTCTATGCCCCAGTATAGGGGAATGCCAGGACCAGGAAGTAGGAGTGGGTGGGTTGGTGAGCAGGGGGAGGTGGGGAAGAAGAAACATTTGAAATGTAAAGAAAATATCTAATAAAAAATGATTTGTATAACACTGCAAAGAAGTCAACATTAGGAAAAGGATTGAGAAAAGATTGAAATTTGGATAGAAACACTAAAGCTAATCAGACATTGTTCTTGGGCCTGGGACCTAACAGCATCAAATACACAGAAAAAAGATGAGAATTTCTACATCGAGGAATATACTTTCAGTCTTCCCAGTGGCAGAGAAGGGAGGTGGATGCAACATGAACTTCTCCAGGGAAATGTCTCCCTTACTCTTTCTGTAGACCTAAAGGGCTTACCTACATTTTTGCTCCTCTGAGAAGTGAAATTGTTTCTGAAGAGGCACCCACAAGCCTGGAAAAACTAATATTTATGTCTGATTCTGTATGGTTCGCGTGCTCCTGTGGGAATGATAAATGGGGCAACTGCTATGGGAAAAAAAGGGGGGGGTAGTTTCTAAAAAAGTCCAACAGAATTACCATATGATGTAGTAATTCCACTTCTGAGTATGTACATGAAAGCATTAAAAACAGAGACACGGGTATTTTCACATCTCTATTAGCGAATAATGACAACAGTCTTGGCAGAGGTGGGAGCAGTAAGATGCTGATAGGGTAGATCAGCTTGCCAGCGCCAGGTGAAGGCAACTAGGCAAAACCTAAACACGTTCTTTTCCAAACTTTTCTTTTCTCTGGGCTGCTATCAGAAGGCAGGGCCTGAATCTACAATGGGTATTCCCACTTCAGACAAACTGATGGGTATTCCTCACTCCTGTGCTTAATCACATGCCTATTAGTTGATTCTAGATCCAGTCAAAGGGAATACCAAGATTTAGTACCCAGCTGTTGAGTTTCCTGATTGATAAAGGTTCTGGAGGATTCTGTGTGAGAAAAGAACTAAGCTGAGCACATTTTCTCCTGCTCTGCTGATCATAAAGAAATAGGAAGAATAAATAAAGTACCTATTTACTATCGTGCATAATTACTTCATCTTCTAGCTTTTGAAACTCACAGGAGCTCCTACCCACATGAGGACATACTGCCACTGTAGGTGTGCATTCACTTATTATTTCTCATGCCACACCATTGTGTCTGTGTGAGAGCACTGTGGTCTTCCCTAGGGAGTTCACAACAGCATTTATGGAGTTAATGATGATAAGAACGTCAACAAGTCCCCCATTTTGAAACACCCACACAGTGGACAACATTGGCCTTGCTCAAGCTTCAAGGGCCCAGACACAGTCAGGCAGATCTTGTATGTCCGTAGCAGAGAATAAATTGCACACTAACTGCCTTCATGTTATATCAGCAGCCCAATCAAACAAACAACATACACACCCTGATATGTGCCTTGAAGGCCCTAAACCACAAATCCTGAGTATACATAACAATCCCATGAACTGTGATGTCTGCAAAGGCGGCTGAGATACAAATCTGTGATAGGGTTCTAAACTTGGCCTTTTGGATCTCTGGTTTCATCTATTAGTCATTTTTTTTCAACTATTGGTTGAAACTGTTGGGAAAAGCAAACTGAGCAACTTGCTTCAGATTACTATAGTTTATAATTCTGAAATACATCAATCTTGTGGGATAGATGTACTTTAAATAAACATTAAAGAAAAAGAGATACCAGAAAGTTCTAAAACCAAAGCAAAACGTCAGGTTGCTGTATGTTCTGTTATAGTTAATATTTTTAGAAGCTGTGATACATAGCATGCACTGATGTAGCTTCCTGCCCGTTTACAGACTGTCAGTTCCTCTCCATCATCCACTGCTTGGGAATTATTCCTTTTGATTCTCAGTTGGGGACTGTCATTAGGATGTGAGGGTTGTGTGTGCTGAGCAAGCATACACTATTTTTCCTGTCATTTTCTACAATGAAGTGTAACAACAATTTATACAACATTCAGAGTGCATGAAGTATTATAAGTAATTTACAGAAGCCACTTTACATACATCATACATTGACTTTCGTATCTGAGCAGACCCTGAAACCAGTTGCCTATGAATAGCAAGGAGTGAATATGTATAGCCAAGTGAGCATTTGCATGTTCCAAAAAATAAAGCAAATTTGTCAATCCTTAACAGAGTTAGTTGAAGTGAAGTTTAATAGTTTATATGTATATCCCTAGTAAAAATATTAGCCCCCAGGATTTTAATGCTATTAGAATTCAAATCCTACTTTCTATAAAGAAATGTGTTTTCATTGGTATAACTAATCTGAAATGCTTCCAGAAATCCCCAGGCCACCAAAACATATACTTGGTACAGAGCCTGGCATCTTTTTTGTACTCATTGATTATTCATCTATTCATTTATCCAGCCACTATTCAAAATATTGTATTGGTGTAAGGAATTATATAGTATTAGTGTCTGAGGAAATTGAGACTATAAAAGCTATGCCATTAGATTACACACTTTACTATCATTACACATTTTTACAAAAATATATTAATTTTGTATTATTTAGCCTATTGTATTCTGGTAAACAGGAAGAACTCAATAAATATTTAGTAATGCATGAATTTCCTACTCAGGAAAATTTTTATAAATGTGGCTAATTTCCTTTTCGACTGTGGAGAGCCGTGTTTTAGTGCTCGTTTCTGTGGACATTACAAGGAATGAAACACAATTTGGAGATAAAACAACGAAACTACTTAGAAAGTTCATATCTATAATGTTAGTAGACATTTTCATGTACTCGAAAAAACGTCAAAACCAAAGCTCTATTGGAATGAAGTGTCCAAGCAGTCATCACTAGGAGCTTCGGAAGGCAGGGGTGATTAAGGCTCCTCTGGGGATGCTTAGCAGGGGGTTTTCCAAATCGAGCAGTTAAACCTTGAAAACTAATCTGGAATCCAGCATACCATTATCTTTGGGGAAGAGAGTCAAGGGAAGATGAAATTCATTAGGAAAAACAGCTTTAAGAGCCCTTACGCAATAAAGCCCGGCTCCTGCTATGGCTGATAGTCCTATTATGATTCACATGAAATGATCAAGCTGGAAAGGCAATCAAAGATAATAAGGAAAGGGGATATATAATAATTTTTTTTTTTTACAGAATTTTGCAAGGTATGAGAATGTCCTAATAGTTTCAAAGTAGCCAGTTAGCTTGTCATCGTTTCATAACTACTGATAGAGGACTCCTGGGTAAGAGAGGTGAAAGAGAGTTCACTGCTCGTTGGGATTTTAGTGGCCACTTTGTTGGCATTTAATCACCTGCCTCTAACTCTCAGCTCCTAGAGGAGATTAGAATGGCATGGGCATATGGTATATGCAGATGCAGATGTATATGGTATATACACTGAAGGGCTCCTGAACTTGGGACTTTTTTGATAGGCAAAAAAAAAAAAAAATGGCATGCCTGTCGCTTCCTCTGCTGGGTGAGAGTTCTTTATTATGCTTGAGATGAGACATGCCAGCCCTTTTCTCTAGAGAGCTATTGACTTTGTCTTTCAAGGCTCTTTAAACATCTTAGAAAACATAGAAGCAAAGGGTAATGTCACCTCACTGCCAAGAGTTATAGTGTATGAGATGTCTACAGAGCATTCTCTCAATGGAATGGAGTCACTCGTGGAAGGTACTGGAAGCCAAGGGCTCTTTCAGATTATGTTATTTCCCCACAAACATAGCAAACCTTAAGTGGAATTTTTCTCAGTCTTTTAGAAATCCTGTCTGAGTAGAGAGAACTAAACATGTAATGTTCACCACAGAATTTAAACAGTTGGTGTTCTTCCTATATATCTGTACTTTGGGGGTCATATAGGCAGCTGAGTTAAAGGCATGGCAGTATCTGACTTGTGGACCAAATTAATCTTTCCATATTCTCAATAATGACTAGTGTTTTGGTAACCTCAGTTGATAAAGCTTTCTGTGTGTTTCTGTGTGAGTGTGTGTGTGTGTTTGTGTGTGTGCACATATGTGCACGTGGGGGATATGTGCACATGGGTATGCAGGTGTGAGAAGAGGATAGAAGTTGACCTTGAGGCCTTCCTTGCTCTTCACCTTTCTTCTTAGGAATTTAAGATTAAATTTTATATATTAATTTTGTATATTTATGTGCATATACATGCACATATGGTGCGACAGCATTAGGTGGAGATCAGAAGTTAACTTGTGGGAATTACTTTTCTTCTTCCACCACGTGGGTCTTAGAGATGGAACATAAAGCCTTTTCTTCAGTAGGAAATGACTGCCTAATAACACATCTCCCGTTTCCCCTCTCCTTGTTTTCCTGTAACAGTTCTCTCAAGGATCCCAGCATTCTTCAATCACTTGGTCTAAATTGCCTGGCCCCTAGGATCCATCGTCCTCTCTACCCTCTCAGTGCTGAGATTGCAGATACTTGCTTTTTTTATGGTTATTGGGGATTCAAACTCAAGTCCTAGGTTTCACAAGAGGCACTTTACCTGTTTGCAAGCAGTAGGACACCAGTTCATTATCAGAACCTACATTAAAAAGAAAAAAAAAACAAAAACAAAAACAAAAAACAAATTCTGAGCAAGGTGGTAAGGTGATGTTTGTGTATAATCCCAGCACTGGAGATAAGGAGGATTACCTGGAACTTGCCAGCTCTCCTAGTCTAATCAGCCAGTTTCTGGCTGGGAGACCCTGTCTCAAGCAATATGGAACTGAGGACACCTTCTACACACACACACACACACACACACAGAAGGAGGCACTTTACCAACTGACCCATCTCCCATGTGCCTTAAACTGATAAACAACTTGGGCTGTAGGTGAAATTGTATAGCTACTTGATATAATTTTAGTCATACATACATACCCTTCCTTCTCCCCCTCTCTATCACACACAAAGCTTCCTTACCTTCTCTCTCTCTCTCTCTCTCTCTCTCTCTCTCTCTCTCTCTCTCTC
>NC_034611.1:28564033-28621954 GCF_900095145.1 Mus pahari | reverse complement strand
CCCAACTAAAGCTCCTTTCTCTGTGATAACTCCAGCTGTGTCAAGTTGACCCAAAACTAGCTAGTACAATGAGCTTGCCAAAAAAGACTCAAGGCAAGAAGATAAAGCAATGCTTCTTTCTCTTGTGCCCTTTTATCGGAGCTACAATCATCAGAAAGTGCCATCTTCATTTAGAGTGTGTCTTTACACTGTCTGGGAAAAAAACTTCCTCACAAGTGTGTCCAGCAGCTTTTAATTTAATTGAGTCCTGATTTAGTCAAGTTGACAAGCAAGATTAAAGTCTCCTTTCCTAAACCCCCCTTGTTCTGCACTTGTTCATCTTATCCTGACAGGCTCCATGGTTTCACGACAGCATCTGTGCCATGATATTCAGGATATCCATGTAAAATCAAAATCAAACAATGTCACTCTTCCAGTAGACCTCCATGTGGCTCCCATTTCCCAAAACATAACCAAAGTGCATTCTGCAGTGTCTATATATGTGTATATATATATATATATATATATATATATATATATATATATACATATATTTTTTCTTAATAAACATTCAATAAGCAAAAGAATAATTATATCCTATAGAATATTATATTCAAAGTTTTGTTGTTGGGCCTGAGTATACCGTTGAGTTAGAAAGAGTGCTTTCTATCCTTCTGTAGTTCTGTATTTGGATCCTCAGCACACGTTTAAATGCCAGGAATATCTACCCACACAGTGTCTAAAATCTAAAATTACTATGGAATGTAGAAATACAGATTCTAGTTGTTATTTGGCTAGTCAGCTTACCCAAAACAGATTCAGGGAGAGAAAGCCAACCACGAGGTGGAAAATGATAGAGGAAGGCACCTGACATACTGTTCTGCCTTCCGTGTGGGTTTGGGTGGGTGTGTATATACCTATAGGTGTAAAAATCACACATACAAACACCATACATACATTCAGGATTCTTCACGCTGAAAACCAGTTATATATTAAAGGCTCTTAGAACTTCTGGATTACACTCATAGAATACATTTCAATCAATTTGAGTTTCACAGATCAATTAATTATACTTGGTAAGATAGGTCTGTCTCGTTATATGTACTCACTTATACGTGGATATTACCTGTAAAGTAAAGAATAATCATGCTACAATTTATAGATCCAGAGAGGCTAAGTAACAAGTTGGGATGCAATAATCTTTCTGGGTAGGAGAAGAATAGATTTTTGTGGTTAACTGAGGGTGAGTAGGGATGGGAACAGGAAGGGTCTGGTTGTAGAGATGGAAGGAGAGAATAGTGGGAGAGATGACTGGAATTCGGAGGTATTTCAGGAACAAGGACGAAACCTACTGCAATGGAAATTCCTTGGAATCTACAAGTGTGATCATATAGACGACTTCTAGTAATGGGAAACACAGAACCTGAACCAACCACTCTCTGTAACTAGGGAAACCCTCAAGTGGAGTGATTGGGACACCAGAAAACCTCTGACCTACAGTTTGTCATGTCTACATGATGTTCTGGGATCAGAACATTGCATAATCAGCATCAGAGAGACTTTATTAAGAAACTGGTGGGAGCAGATGCAGAGTCCCACATGAAATATTAGGCAGAGTCCTGTGGAGCTTCCAGAGGAAGAATTGGAAAATCCAAAGGGATCAAGGCTATCACAAGAACATGGCCCATGGAGTCAATGACCAGGACTCCAGGGGATCATGGACCAGGGAGCCTAGGAGATTCTGACCTAGGTTGGTGTTCTCTATATATATTAGGGTTGTGTAGTTCAGTGTTCTTGAGGGATTCCTAACAGTGGGAGCAGGGACTGTCTCTGAGTCTTTGTCTGCCTTTGGGATTCCTTTTCTCCTACTGGCTTGCCTTGTCCAGCCTTGATGTAAGACTATATGCCTGGTTAGATTGCAGCTTTTTATGCCATATTTGGTTGATGTCCTGAGAGACCTACTCTTTTCTGAGGGGAGATAAAAGTGGGATAAATGGGGGGTGGGTTGGGTGAGAGACTGGGAGATGTAGAAACTGCAGTCAGGATGTAAACGTATGAGAGAAAAAAAAAAAAAAAGATAGGTGTTTCTGCTTTGTGAAAGTCATGGGGTAAAACTTGAGCTTGTAAAACAAAAGCCAAACTCTTACACATGGCCTAGGTCCCTCTTCCATGAACTGAATGAACTTTTTGTCTAAACACCGCAACTTCTTGTACTCCATATTCCAAGTTCTGGTAAATATCATGAAATTTTGTAAAAGCAAGAAAGAAAGACAGATAAACAGACAGAGAGAAGGAGAGAAAAAGATACAGACACAGAGACAAACACAGACAAAGACATGGAGAGACAGAGAGACAGACACAGCAGAGACAAGACACAGAGACACAATAAGAAGTAGGAGTTCCTCTAAAAATGATACGCAATCCTGTCTATATTTAAAGGTCTAATCAATTGTAATATTTATAATATAAATTTATATATACATTTATTTAGATAATAGCATGGCACCTTGTATTTTTCTGTGACACATATGGGCATCAAGTTGTGTGTTATTGATGAGAGCATTTACCTTTATAAGATTAACTTATAGACCAGTTTTTTAATTTTAGTTTATATTTAGCAGTTAATGTCTTTGAAGAAAACAATGATTTCACGGTGATGTAATTCGGGTACTGAAAGTAATGGGTGAAAAAGCAGAATAAAGTATCTATGGCTCAATGATCCTGGGATTTGTTCAAATCAAAGAAATGAAACAAAAGCCTGTTTGTTTTGTCATTGATAGATTCACTGAGGGGCGCATACATCTGTAAGACTGACTTGAACCTAATAACATTTATATCTTTGTGTGTAAGTGCATACACGTGTGTGTGTGTGTGTGTGTGTGTGTGTGTGTGTGTGTGTGTGTGTGTATGTGTTAGTAAGCGCAAAAGACCTGAAACTTGTAGACTAAATATTTGGCTGTTCTCATTTTCAGACAAAAATTAGACATGCTGTGGAGAGCTGAAGCACTGTGCAGGTCCAATTGCTTCTCATGATGGGAATCATTTAATGCATTTTAATGGTGGTTGATAAGGTAAAAATGCTATGTAAGCCAAACGAAAATGTTTTAATCCATTATATGTTAACTGTGGACATAAAAGATTTTCCATTTATACACACAAATATCTGACATTTCCTCTTGGATATGAGTAGCAGAAATTACAGTGTGTGGCAAATGGGCAGAACAGACAGTAAGTATGTCTTCACACTGCTTACCTCAGAATCTTCAAATACATCAGATCTGTAATTCAACATTTGGAAAAGGCACTATTGGTGCTGAGGAGTCTCAACTATCATACTTGAAACTGCAAAGGCAATTGTTTATTTAGATAGCTTCTGTCAGTGTATTCTCATGTTTATTTCTAAACACAAAGGAGTATCTATATCTATTGTCTTGCTTATATCAGCCTATAGATTTCAGATTTACATAGCTCAACAAACCTCAGAAACCATAAAAACTACTAATGGAGAAGCTTGATTCTGGCAGAGATTCTATTTTTCTCTTCTCACATTTTAAAACTACTTTGTCTCAAACAAGTAAATGTTGATGTTGGAAAAGTCAAGAAAGCACTCATTTTATTTACTTGATTTACAATTGATACATGGACATGGGCATATGGGTATATCATTTTCATTCATTTAGTCTCGTGTGAGGTTGGAGATGAAGCTCACTTGTAGAATGCTTGCCTAGTAAGTTTTCACTGTCTTGGTCAAGTTGCAGCTTCACACAAATGGAATGTGGTAGTGCTTTTCAATGATTCCAGCACTTGAGAGATGGATGGAGGGGATCAGAAGTTCCAGGTCATCCTCAGCTTCAAAGTAGATTGTGAGGCAGTATGGACAAAAGGATTAACCAAACTTGAAGAATCAGCTCACATGTTCTGGTTCCCACACTAGAGCATGGACTAATACTTTAAAGAGAGATTTAGGGCCAGTATAACAAAATTACTGACTCAGTTTCCTAGTTTCCCTTGGAAAAGAAGACAGAAGCAACCAAAGGGCAGTGGCTGTTATCCACCTATAAGTTAGTTACTCATATTTCTCTGGGGAGAACACAAAAGGGGAGGCAAAGCAGGACCAAGTCTTTTCTAGAAAACAGAAGTACAGCATCAAGAGTCCCTATTCTCACAAAATCTTACTGAATCTGATGTTGATAAGATAGGCAAGTTGTGGTCGGCATCTTCCTACTGCACACTACTCACTGAAAGTGCAATTGTCCCATGTTATCTCAAAGGAAGCAATGGAATACAATGTATATCTCTTTGCATGTTTCATTGTGTAAAAGTTCAATAGAACTTGATGCTAGCACTCCTAGTGGAGACAGAGACAAGTCTCAAAGGTGTCATAAAGTAAATGACAAGAAGATGCAGTGCTAATGTCTATTTTCCAAGTGCCACCAACATCAGCTGTTAAGTTGGTTGCTAATCCAATCATTGAACCACATCAGAATACTCTCTTGAGCATAAGGGAATCTCCGTACAGAAACATGTGTCCTGGGAAACCCTATCCAGTTTCTTAGCGGGCAGCTACCTGGGAGGTGTTCTGGGAGACAAGACAGAATGCTATATGACTGCACTGATTCTTGAGTCATCATCCAGTGAACGTTAGCATAATTATTTTATATCAAAGAAACCTACTGTCAGGATATAAGAAGACTGAGTTATTTAAGATTAAAATCAACTTTCCACCATTTGGAATCCATGTACCATAACAATAAATAGCTCTTTTATTATAGCTGAGAGTACAAGAAACTGGAGCCAGTTCATAAAACTTATGGTTGTTCTGAACAAGCCTCTTTATTGTTTTCCTAATGAAGTGAAATACAAATAGCTAGTGTATTTCAAAAGGGTAGTGCTCTGTCCTAAGAGCCCAATCTCAATTAACTGGAGTAGAGTGAATTCACCTCATTGGCAACCCCGATACAGTTTGCATTTGGCATTGTTGATATTAACGCATTTATCTTTTTATTATGAATGATGTAATGCTCTTCTTAGAAGGTTGAGTCACTGACTAAACCTCTGGAAAGAGGATGAGAAGGCCTTGAGTCTCAGAGCATCAACCCAGGCATCACACTGACTCTCACAGATGCCACAGATCCTCCAGTTATCTCTAAGAAACAGTCCAGTTCAAGAAAATTAATTCGTGACTTGAAGTTATTTAGGAAGTTGTGAAGGAAATATGACCAATGTCAATTGTTAGAAGAAAATTTTAGTGTTTGATTTGGTTCTGACAATATTTTTGCTAAATGGACATTTTCTGTGACGCGGCCTTAGTTTTATGGATCACGAGCTCTGCTTTGACTCTGTTGTGTATAACTGATTTAACGGTTTATTTGTTTTTGTGTTCATATTTCCTTCTCTCCACTTGCAGAGTATGCACTGTGAAAGAAGTGCTTAGGAATAGCATGACTCTGTTAAAGATATGTATAATGAATCAATCAAAAGATTTGTATAATGAATCAATCAATTAATGAAGATAAAAGTAATGTTTATTTAGACTGTTACCTTATTACGTACTGTGAAGCAGAAAAGAACTATAAATAACTCAAAATATTGAAGGAGATGAGATAAATGAATTACTGTAAATCATCACGGATCCTCAATTTTATTAAATCGAATATACTTAATGACTCATATTCTTAGTCTAAGTATGTGGTTACTGATTTATATTCTCAGCAAGTATGTACTTGTTTATTGCCAGTTAATGGGAAGTGATCTATGAAAAGTTCAGTTCTGAAAAGCCCTGTTTCCTTTGTCACTCCTTGCAGCTTCAGCAAAGACTGGATTGTCCTTAGCCCACCACTTTGACTCTCAGATGTATGTATATGGTTTCTCCTACTGTTAATGTACATTTCTTTACCTTTAATTTAATTGGTTCCCATTTGTTGTACAATTTTACTTCCATATCTGTCCTCCAGGGTGATTCCCTAGGATGAGAATAGTATACTTTCTGAGTTACCTACTCTAGTTGATTACTTATGCGCTGCACCTATAGGTCCAATTCCGAACAGACTGGAGAATTTCCCTAACACCACAGTGGCTGAGTCACATGGAACCATTCTCATAAATACCTAATTAATGAATGACTTAATGAAGGATCGTCAAGTTTATGAGAATTATTCTTAAATGGACTGGTATTAGGAAAACACAATAGAACTAGGAGGCTAGAATCAGAATAAACTCAGACTGCATTGTATAAGTCAGTTGTCCTGGAAATACTAGCTTTTAAGGAACTGGGCTCTGTCTGAATATTATTGTAGGTATTTCTCACTCTTCACTTGCAATTCTATGTTGCAAAGGAGAATGGATGATAACACTAGGAAAATGTTTAGGCAAAGTCCAGTGTAGAAGAAGAAGCTAGAGAAAGCACAGTATGTCTTGCTAAATGCAGAAACAGTCTCCCAGGAGGGGAAACTATGAGAATGGTGGAGATAAGAACAAGTAGGAAATCCTTCCATGCAAGAATGTTAATGAGCAAATGGAAGATGGCACACTATGGACTCAGCACTGCATTCTTGGAGCAAGAGATTTAGAGAATGTAGTAAACCTTGCAAAGCAATTATAATTGAACTCTATTCTGCAAACAGCAGAAAAAGGACCCTTGTAGCTAAGGATGGTGATGTTATCATCACATGTCTGCTTCTGTGCACTCTTGAATATTGTCTGACACTTTGTATTCTCTCAGTGATGAAGCAGTTGAGTGATGGACTGTCTTGATACTGAAGCTCACTGTCCTCAATGTATCAGACCTTATAGGAAAATAGTTGGTAGCTCCCTGACAGTGACTGGAGCTAAAACCACACTGGACTTAAGATTTCTCTTGGAGTAGTTCCAAATTTAGGGCAAGCTACAGTTCTGCCTTCTAATGGGGCTGTCCTTGGATTTGTGATTACATAGGCTAAAGTGGTAAGAAAATGATGATGATTGAGGCAGATTAAATGCATTATTCTAAAATTACAAACCCAAACTGTGCACTATAAGTGACTTAAATATTATAAAATGACAACACTTTTATAATAAGATGATTCCTAAAGGTTTGAGGAAAATTAATTTATGTGTGTCCAATACGTTAATCTCTCAGCAAGCCTACATTTATCAGAAATCACTGAGAAATCTGCCTTCTCAACAGCTCCTTCCACTTGAAAGACACATACAGCTTCAGAAACTTAGGCAGAAGACGGAGCATACGAGTTTCTTGTGGAAAAATCACCTATTTTATTTCTATTATGCAGCAAGATTAGAAATAATGAAAAAGAAAACCAATGTAGGATATTGTACTAGTCCTACATATTGTAATAATGAGGAATGGGTACCCAGAGGCCATTTTTCATTTAATTCTACTTCTCGGCATAGAGATCAATGTGAGTTTAATTTTTCTCATGTGTCTTTTTATTTAAAAACCATTGGCATATAAGAAAAATGAATTTTTATTAGCTATGCTAATGAACTTTCTGTATGTGTTCTGTAGAATTTCTATTAAGTGAAAGTAGTGAATCAAATCAGGGAATTATTTAATGTGTATATTCATTGACTCAAGCCTATTAATATATGACAACTCAATCACTAAATCAAGATTTATAACAATGCCACAGATGATTGTTAACCTTTTGTAAAAGTAATTCAACTTGTTTAACTTAGTATGTACAACTGTGGAACTTTGTTATGATGAATTCCGCAAGAACAAGGGTCATAGTCATTACTGAGCTTTTCGGCCTTTCGTATAGCTCCTTGCAACTTCAGACATGGAGTTGTACCTGGCTTTGCATTGACTCAATTTTTATTTTGTATGATAGACTTCCAGTTTAGTTTTGTCTCTTAAAGATTTCACTAACAGTTTATACAGTTTAAATTTTACTTCATTTAATTTTTAGATTTGTATAGTATTTCATGAGAGAAAATGGACATAGTTGTTCCTAATTTTTTCTCATATAAATATTGCCGCATGGTATTTTATATATTTACCTTTCACATATATAATGAGAATTTTCAGTCAAAGTAATCTTCTCCAAACCAAGCAACCAACCAATAACCACCACTATCAACAACAATAAGAACATTATGATTCATGTAATTATGAGACTAAAATTACATAAATGACAACAATACGACATTACATGATAATAAAAACTTACAAACTTCTTAAAATTATATTATCTTGGAATATTAATATTATCTCCATATTACATTGCATTATGTAGAAATAGAGAATCAAAACCTCAAATATCAACATAATATTTGTACAAGAACATGCACAAACATATTCTTAATAAAAACAAGACAGAAACACTCCTGCCATTATAATTTTTATTTCTGAACGTGTCATATGACCTTAGCTGATATTTATAACTGCTTTCTTCTACTACACATTCTATATTTTGTCTACTCTCAGTGAACACATCAGCAGGTCTTTTTTTTTTCCCCTGAAGGGATAATCCATTTCTTCAATTCTAAAATCTGGATTCTTTGTCATCCTGTTTAAGTTTGATTTCATAGTTTCCCATTGACCCTAATCACAAGGCATGGTAACATCAAGAGATTTTCAAAATAATTGCCTGTTCTCAATGCATAACCTAGTCTTCTATACCCTCAGTGTAGAAAAGCAACTCAATTTCATCCTGGTGGTGTAGATAAATTAACCCTCTTAACAGTGTTATTTCTGTTGATGTTAAGTGCACCAGAAGCCCAAAGGTGTCCAAATCTTAGCTTCCAGCTCAATGGGATATTTGTTGTTAGACTTCAGAGCATAGATTCATGACAATGGAAGCCAAACATTTCCTTGTGGGTCACGAAGGCTGATAGTGATCACTGGCTAGTCACTTAGTAGCACTATGTTGGGGGTAGATTGATAGCATTTATAAGTGGAGGCCCATCTTGTTGAACCCATGCATAACCTTCTCTGCTACAATGGCTGTTTCGTTCTTGGGCCCATCAGGCAATGGCAAAGATGGTGAACTGTCCACAGAAAGAAGCATCCAATACACTTGATTACTGAGCTTCTCTGATGTTGCCGTCACTTTTTGATGAGTGTCTGCACGAGACACAAGTGTTTGTATGTCTCTCATCCTGAGACATACCCTAATCCTTCTGTAGGATCAATGCTATAATGATAATTGGCCTAAAAGATTATCATAGCCACCGTTTTGTTCTCAGAACCCAATAGTCAACATTCAACAGAAAGGTGGGTATGTCCTCCTCAGTCTCAGAGCCCTGCAAAGTGAAGTCCAGGCAAGACATTTACAATTTTTTGCTCAAAGTGAAGCTGTGTTCAAGTTCATTCATTCTTTGACTCCCTTTCCTCCAATTTCCTTACCTTCCCTCACTTCCAATCTCTCTCTCTCTCTCTCTCTCTCTCTCTCTCTCTCTCTCTCTCTCTCTCTCTTGTACTTTTCTCAATCACCACCTCTTTTAATTTTTCAGTTTTTCATTTCTTTATTTTTTAAGATCCATCATACATGTAGATTACTTTTAATTATTTTGTTAATTTGCTTTTATTGGGGAACACAATGAAGTTAATGCCTATATGCATAGTAAAAATGTTCATAATTTTCTAGATTAAAAGATTCAGAGCTTCCTATTTTTACTATGATTTCAGTTACTATTTCTTTTTCAGGCACAAATACTCCTTGGAATGGATGATGGTTTTCTCTTCTGTGTACTTATGGTAGTTTTTATGATCATGTATCTTTGGGTTTTCTGTTGAATTTTGGGATAACTTTACATTTATTATTAACATACTCCATCTTACTACATACTGCTGTTCTAAGTTGAGTCCTCTCTGCTTTCTCTGCACAGAGAAAATTCAAAGTAAGTTATTACTGCAGTCTACCTTTTCCTGAGGTGAGCTATTTGTCTCTTACCTTAAGTCATTTCTTAAAACCTTAGTTTGTTTCCTTGAGGATTATCAAAATGATACACTTTCTAATATATTGTAATATGTAATAACAGGGATATTGATTATATATCTACATCTTAGTAGTAATTCAACTAATCAATGGAAGATAACTTTGACTGTGATGAAATTTTTTGATATTGATTGGTAGAGACTCAGAGATTAGACTAGACATTTTAGAAGACTACAGATAAACATTTGAGAGTTCACTTAAAATTTTCTATCATGTATACATTATCTGTTAAATATTTGTGTGTATATAACTCACATTCCTACTTGATATTATTATTAGTTGAAACTTTACTTGATAAGTTCTTTTTTTAATTTTTATTTTTGTTGGTTACTTTATGTATTTACATTTCAAATCTTATCCCCGTTCCAAGTTTCCCCTCCTCAAACTCCCTATCCCATGTACTTTTTTTCGATAAATCAGGCATAGTGGCATGCTCATATAATCCTAATGTGTAAGAAGTTGAAACAGGGAGATCAGAAGTTCAATATTATCCTAGGCTATAAAACAAAGTATGAGTCCAGCCTGGGTTACATGAGACCACATGTCATGATTTTTTTTTTCCTTAAAACTTTTGTATTAATTTTGATGAGAGTTAGTTTGTTAATTTTTCTGAGCATTTGCAAAAACATATTTCTCTTTCATGTTTCTGACAAAATATTCACTTTTCTACTCATTGGATGATAAAACTACCAGCAGAATGCACATGTTAAATAGTTTTCTAATTTTAAATATCACATTGTATATCATAAGCAGTTGGGCCAAAAAAGTTGTTTAGCTAGGGCTATTCCTGCTTATTCTTTTGATAGAATTTGAATTTTACATATATTTTGTATGCTGTCTTCACTTTTAATTGTATTTTTAATTTCTTTTTATGTTTCTATGTTTTATGATGCTGGAAATTAATATCAATTTTATAAATTTGCAACTTTGTGAAGTACTTACTAATAGCAGAACACACATTAAAGACATAGACCACTGTTTGTAATATTCTCAAGATTTTTCTATAATAATGTTTTATTTAATTCAATTTGTGTAGACACTTACATTCAGACAATGAAGTGATTCTCTCTTCATGGCACAAGGTCAACTTTAATAGTAAGTGCAAAGAGAAGTGCTGTCTCTCCTGTTAAGAGATGGTTTCTAGATGCTGCATGGAAAAAGTCCATGATGCTAAACAGCATCCCAGGCTGCTGCCCAATTCATCTAATATGGTGATAATTGATTCAGTCATGTTCTGCTATTGGAACTGTATGAGTGATTAAATGTTGTCTTGAAATGTAGACGTGATGTTCAACTTTGAACAAAGTAAAACCCTTTATTGTTTACTTTATACTTCTTAATAATAAGAGAATGGGGTACAATGGATAAAAAAAGATTTAGAAAATTCAAAGTAAAAAATAAAGAATACAATCTGAATGAAAATGGTTCAAAAAGTGTCCTAAAAGTACACATTTGTTTATGCAATGCTATTTTAATTTTTGAGACAAAGTCTTTCTCTGTAACCCAAGTCAGCCTAGTACTCCTGACCCTTCTGTTTTTACATATATATATATATATATATATATATATATATATATATATATATATATATCAGAAAAAGTGCAAAGCATTTGTGGTGAAACTCTAAGCAAGTGAAAGACCTGTATAACAAGAACTTCAAGTCCCTGAAGAAAGAGATTAAAGAAGATATGAGAAGATGAAATGCTCTCCCATGCTCTTGGATTGGTAGGATCAACCTAGCAGAAATTGCCATCTTACCAAAAGCAATCTACAGATTCATTGTTATTCCCAAAAAACTTCCATCACAATTAATTACAAATCTCAAAACAACAATACTCATCTTCATATGAGTATTGTTGTGTGTATATATATAAAACAATACATATAACTATCTATATATAAAAAACTATATATGTATGTATATATATATATATATATATATATATATATATATATATATATATATATATATATATATATATATATATATATATATATATATATATATATATATATATATATATATGTAGGACCTGACTTCCTGTCTTTATTTTTAAATGATATTTAAGTTGTCCCTTATTTCTTTCTATAAAAGACTGGCTCTGGAGGTTATATGGAATGCCTGTCAAACTTTGGCAAAATTTATAAAAAGATTTGGTGATATATGCAGGATATATATATATATATATATAGCATAAAAATTGCAAAATCCAGTGCTAAGTTATTTAAAATATTTAATAATTTTTCAGTGAGAAAATAAAACTTAAAGGATTAATACATTTTAATTTCTGTAGACACACATTTAGAATTTTATTGTTTTTGGCAGAAAGTAGACTATTATCCATATAATGTATAGTAAAAACAAGTGGAAACAATCTTTTGTTTTTTTAAAAGTACTAGCAGCAAATTTTTGACATAAATTGGGGCATTTGCCATCATTCATTCCTTTTTCATTGTTGGATGACTAGTACTTGTTGAGGCATTTTCTCGCCCTGGAGGGCTGTAGCCTGTTTGAGATCCTTAAGAATCGTAAGTAAAATGGCTACTATTAACTATTGCATATTGAAGGCACTTGAGTATATCAGTATAGAAATCAGTGGAATCACTAATATACCCTTTCTTTCGAAAGAGATGGACGGCAGTCTGGCATCTCATATGCTAATTCCTTTACAATAATCATGCCTGCCTCCACACTAACCATCAGGTGATTGCCTGCCTGCAAAAGACAAGAAACAAATCTTGATATGGGTTGCCAGGTGTCTGCCTAATTGTAGAAAGTTCCTCGCTCTTTTTTTTCCAGACTTTTGTAACTTAACGCCAGCCACGCTTATACATCTTAAAGCATCGATGTGTCCATAAGCCTCAGGAGGACATGTCATCAGTTGTTGAACATCACAATCCATGTCTCCTTCTGTTAACATTTCAAAAGTTATGGCCACATTATTTTCTTGTTTTCTAATAGCT
Organism: Mus pahari; assembly: GCF_900095145.1. Taxonomy (NCBI): domain Eukaryota; kingdom Metazoa; phylum Chordata; class Mammalia; order Rodentia; family Muridae; genus Mus; species Mus pahari. Next base: position 28,609,073 of record NC_034611.1, on the reverse strand, counting down.
TGGTTCTGACATCTTTCTGAATAATTAGTCTTCCTCAGTAAATATTTACAAGTTTTTGCTAAGATCCCCCAGTCAGAAGGAAGAAAAGCTTCCCCACAAATAGAATCAAGGAGAGGCAATGTAAAAAGAGGAGTTGGTCTATATTGAGCAGAAGCCTGTTTGAAATCCTTAAAAATCTTAAGTAAAATGGGTACTCAATTTCTAATATATTGTACCTGGTCATTAGGATTGGTTGTTTACTTGAAAAAGAGAAAATCCACTTGAATCTTCCCCTGTTATTCAGAAACTCTGCAGAGACCTGTACTCTGACTCAGATGGAATTAATTCTCCTATTGTGTGATGAGAAACCTCTTTATAACCTCAGCAAGAGATTAAGTGAAGCAGTGAAAAAAAAAAATGTTTCCATGCTATGAGGAATTGGTGTTGGTGAACAGGTTTAGGAGCAGAAGAAATTGGAGCCTAAGGAGGAAGGAACCCTCACTTTGCCCAAGGGCAGTAGATAATATACTTTCATGGTCTAACTTCATTTTCTTTTCGCAGGGTTCATTTTGCTTTTTCTAAGAATTTCACTTCTAACTTTAACTATGTCATTTTTATCTGCTACTGGTTTTGTTTCCAAAGCTGAAATGTTTCACCGGGAATTTTTTCTGGTCCCTTTGCATCTACCTCTCCATGAATTGCTTTTCCTAATCTGGACCAAGTTCTGGAATTCAGGGATTCCTCTTCAGGGAAAAAAGGCTGAAGTTCACTAATGACCTCCATGAATTTCATTAACTGGTGATGTCATGCTTTACCTCTTTCCTCCAGAGATAAATTTTGCAGAACTAGTTCAAACAAATGTTACTCTGTTGACCTTATATGACCCGTCTTTTTCTTATACTTATGTGTGCCTGATTTCTAGGAGTTCCTCGCCATTACCACCTTTTCCCTTTTCCTTCCCTTAAATCTCCTTATGAGTCCCTGTTTGAGAACTACTTATAAGTGCCAGAGCTTACTTACCATACCAAGGTTACCTAATATGTCCAGGAGAAAGTAAGCTAGGCCAGCTGGAGGGTCCGCAACAAACTTAAGCATGGCAATTTTATTGAGAGCAGTCAGACTTTTTTACACTTTTTATCAGGAGCAGATTATAATGGCAATTGCCCAGATCAATAGAGTTGCAGTTGCCAGGATACAGTGACATTTGCAAGCTATACAGGATACACAAGATTAATGTCTAAGACCAATTGTTCTGCCTTGCTTTTATGCTTGCTTGACTTACAAGTGAACATACAGAAAAACACAAAGTAGCCTGAATGCCTCACTGCCTGATGGTGTGTGTCAATCTCTTGGAACTGGAATGCACATTGTGCTCCAGTAGCCATGCACTCAAACCTGAAAAACCTATGTTGCATGCCTTTCAAGTCAGCTAAGCCAGGCCAACTTCAGGATCCCCCACAATTCTATATCAGGAGTCCATGGCCTTGGGATTCTGGTTTGATGAAGAATTTGCTGCTTTAAGAAAACAAGGAATGAGAGCTTCCTAGAAAGTTCATTTTCCATTATGACTATGAATCATGAAATGAAGGCTTATCTTTTTAACTTATGGATTTATTCTTCTCATATATTAAATCCTGACCCTAGTTTCTCCTCCCTTCTATCCTCTCAGTCTCTGTCCTCACCCTGATCCCTAGCTCCCATATATTCCTACTTCTTTTTTCTTCAGAAAAGCTCAGACCTCCAATGGATATCAGCCAAACATGGCAAATCAAGTTGCAATAAGTATAGGCACTGTACTGGCTAGTTTTGTGTCAACTTGACACAGCTGGAGTTATCACAGAGAAAGGAGCTTTAGTTGGGGAAATGCCTCCATGAGATCTAGCTGTGGGGCATTTTCTCAATTAGTGATCAAGGAGAAGAGGCCTCTAGTGGGTGGGACTATCTCTGGTAGTCTTGGATTCTATAAGAGAGCAGGCTGAGCAAACCAGGGGAAGCAAGCCAGTAAAGAACATCCCTCCATGGCCTCTGCATCACCTCCTCCTCCCCTGACCTGCTTGAGTTCCAGTCCTGACATCCTTTGGTGATTAACAGCAATATGGAAAATGTAAGCTGAATAAAACCTTTCCTCCCCAAATTGCTTCGTGGTCATGATGTTTGTGCAGGAATAGAAACCCTGACTAAGACAGGCACCAACCCTTTTATGCATTAAGGAAGCCAATCTGAAGAAATAACTAGCTCATACTCTAAACTAACAGTGACCCAGGGAGGGCATAGCACATGCATGTGTTGCTAGTAGGCTAACACTTTGTGGTGACAAAATGTATGAGTCATAAAGAGAATCTAGTAAGTGTATGCACAGGCATGCCTTCCATCATGAGTGCTGTGCTTGGGGTCTCATTAGCCATAGGATAATTAAGAAAAAATGAAGGCACATAGTCTTCCAGTGATAGCTAATACCCACTTATAGTTAAGTACATAGTATGTTTATATTTCTGAGTCTGGGTCGCTGTACTCAGGATGACTTTTTTCTAATTCCATCCATTTGCCTGCAAATTTCATGATGTAATTACTTTCAGTGGCCGAGGACCACTCTGCTTGTGTAAACTGATCACACGTTCTTCATCCTTTATTTGAGCTGAGGGACATCTAGATTGTTGGCACTGTCTGGCTGGTACGGATAAAGCTGATGTGAACATAACTGAGAAAGTGTGCTTAGGGTAGGATAGAGCATCCTTTAGCTATATACTGATGAGTGTTACAGCTGGGTCTTGAGGTCCACCGATTCCCAGTTTACTGAGGAGCTGCCATGTCAATTTCCATGTGGTTGGACAAGTTTGCACTCCCCCCAGCAGTGGAGGAGTATGCCCCTTGCTTCCCATCCTCACCACCATGTGCTGTCACTTTTGTTATTGATCTTAAGCATTGTGACAGGTGTAAGAAGAAATCCCAAAGTAGTTTTTAACTGCAGTTCCCTAATGGCTAAGGGTATTGATATTTCTTTAAGTGGTTGTTACCCACTTGAGATTTTTCTATTGAGAGTCTTCTTAGATCTGTACCTCACTTTTAAGTGGATTATTTGGTTTGCTATGGTCTAGGTTCTTGAGTTCTTTATATTTTTTGGATATCAGCCCTCCATCAGATCTGGACTTGGTGATAACACTTTTCCATATTGTAGGCTATGGTTTTGTCTTCCTGCTGGTATCCTTTGCCTTAGTGAAGCTTTTCAGTTTCATGTGGTCCCATTTGTTAATTGTTGATCTTAGTGCCTGAACTATTAGTGTTCTGTTCTAGAACTTGTCTCCCATGCCACAGCATTCAAGGTTAATCTCCACTTTCTCTTCTGGTAGGTTGAGTGTGTCTGATTTTATGTAGAGGTCTGTGATATTCTTGGACATGTGCTTTGCTCAGGGTGATAAATAGCGATCTCTTTGTACTCTTCTACATGCTGATATCAACTTTGACCAGCACTGTTTGTTGTAGGTATTTCCTTTTTTCCCTTTGTATAATTTTGGCTTCTTCTTCAAAAATCAGGTGTCCAGAGGTGTATGAACTCATGTCTGGGTCTTCAAATCAATTTCATTGATCAACCTTTTTGTTTTATGCCAATGCCATGCTGTGTGTGTGTGTGTGTGTGTGTGTGTGTGTGTGTGTGTGTGTGTGTGTGTGTGTAGTGCAGCTTGAAATCAAGGTTGATATCTCCAGATACCCTTTTATTGTATAGGATTGTTTTAGCTATCCTGGGTTTTCATGTTTCCATATAAATTTAAGTAGTGGTTTTCAAGGTCTGTAAACAATTGTGTTGGAATTTTGATGGAGATTGCACTGAATTTGGATATTGCTTTTGGTACGATTACCATTTTTACTATATTCATCCTACTGATTCATTAATATGGGACATCTTTCCACCTTCTGTCTTCAAAGACTAAAAGCAGGTCCTCAGATCAAATAGGGTTTCTCCACTGATATTTTAGCTGCCTATGTATCCTCTAGGTATGCATAGTGTAGCATTGCCTATGGGATTATTGGGTTTGGGAACTGATGTGACCTCTGCTAGAGCAGTAGGGTGCCGCTGGAGTCCTGGGTCTATGTATGGAGAGGGGTGAGGATGCTGCTTATGGAGGGCTGTGGGCTCTGAGAAAGTGTTGGATGTCTGTAGGCAGGAACTTATTTTACCTGGGGTTCTGAATGCCAGCATAGCCTCTAATATACCATTGTACTTCTATAGAGTTGTGCACCAGGATATTGAGACAAGGAGATGGTGCTTTTAGGAGATCTGGAAGCATGGGATTTCTGAGGGTAAGATCTTAACTAGGGTCTGGATACAGATGTAGCTTCTGGTAGTGCAGGGAACTTTTGTGGAAGTTGTGTACAAAGAAATGAAGACCTCTTAGTAGCAAATTATGCATTGGTGTAATTGGTTCTCGTGGTTTTATTTCATCCTCGCATTCTTTTCGCATCCTAAAGAAAATCCTGACAAATGCACTAACTCTAGGGAGTGAGGATGTGAAAAAAAAAAAACAACAAAATAAAAACAAAACAGAGGAGTGATGGGGACCCAACACAGATGAAGTCAGTGAGGCTCAGCAAATAGGCAGGAAATGCTTTTAACCTGACTCTGACCTAGGCAGAGGTTGTATATCATCTGCCTGGTTCTGAGTCTGGAGTGAAGTGAATGACTTGAACATAGGCATGGAATTGCAAAAGAAAAAAAACCCCACAATTAAAACTCACATGTAGGTAATAGTATTATACACATATTCCTCCTTTTTAGTGAGTCCATTGACCTTTGGGTATTACAGTTTAAGTAGTTCTTATGTGTGAGTGTTCTGGATCTCCCGAAATCAAACCATGACTTAGTGGAGATGTATTATTGAAGCAAATGGATGGTTCTCTGTATCATTGAAAAGCAACTTGATAGGTTTCAAGTGAACCAGATTGGCTTTCTCACCCATCCGCTGATGGATGGTAAACATGCTATTTAAATTCAGCGGTTGAAATCTGCCACCTAGAGCATGTGACTAATGTGGCCAGGTCTATTTTCTTCACATAATGTGAATATCCATTATGCAAGCCTAGGAAGACTGAAGTGCGGGACAAATGCCAAGTGTCAATATTGAAAAACACTTCAGGATTTCCCTTTGAAAGCACATTTGAAGCCTGCCCCTGGTTTGCTCAGGAAATTAGTAACTTTGAACCATAGGCCATGCCAGACCTCCTGGACAGTGTGCTGTACATAACACTTACGTATGGGAGTCACAAGGCAGATTTCAAAATTGCCCAGGCGTGTTTGCTGTGAGGCCAGCTGTCATTTATTCACTTACTTGGAGTATCAGTTGGAATTGCTCCATAAAGTTAAAAAAATAATAATAATACTTCAAATACCAATCTAAATACTTGATTTATTCATCAGAAATGACAGGGAATTTTTCAAGCAAGCTGTTTGCAGAACTCACTTTACTGTCTGGACAGTAAGCATGGCACAAAATCAAGCCAGCTACATAAAGAGACTTTAAACTTCTGAAAATGTTTATTTAAATCACAAGAACCTAAAGTCTGTCTTGAATGTGCATGCTTAATGACAATACCTTTCCAAATTTTCTTCACAAAACCTGAGTCTCTGGCAAAACTTGAGTCTCTGTATTTTGCTGCTGCAACACTGAGTCACCTTTACCTGAGGTTATATCTTTCCCTTTTCTTCCTTTGTTTTTCTTTTCTTTCTTCCTGTTCACTTTGTGTTGAACATGATGTCAGATATTGGAACTTCCAAGAAAGACAGAAAAGATGCCATCTCTGCCTACATGCTCCTCATATTAATCCACTAATGCAAATCGCTTCAGTGAAATGTAAAATATTGAGTTCATCTGTGTTGCTACTTTTAGGGAGGATGATGTGAGGCTATAGGAACACCCTCCCAGGATAAAGGTGCTTCTCCCACTCCACTGTGAATCCACAGAGTATACACATCACACCTCACAGATGCTGTAATCGTGGGCAGTACTAGAAGATATGAGATTTTAATCACTAACATCTAAAATGAAATGAAAAGAAAATTTCATCTCTACAGGAAAGTTTTCCTAGGTACCCTTTGCCTCAGCCTGAACTTTATCCTTTACAGGGCAACTCTCAGTTGGTTTGTGCTTTGCTTGTAGATTGCCACCAACAGTACTGGAATTGTCACACCATAATGACATCTCTAGACTGCCTGGTTTTCCAGGCACTATATTCTCTATCCTTGAGAAACACAGTAATATGTTGGAACTCCTAAGTCATATCTCCTTTACAATGAGAAAGGTACCTGTCCCTGTTTGGTCACCCACTTTGCATCTTGACCAACCTGTTTTTCTCACCATGATATATTATCATTTTCCTGAAGACTAACCTAGTTACATATTTATATTTCTGAAAAACTATACCCACATCTGAAGGCTTGTTCTTGCACTTCTTCACAGATATCCAGTACAGCGTCCATGCTGAAGGGCATCTTATTGAAATCCTGGCTTCCCTACATTATCCTGTGGCATTACTTATCCACATGTGGTTAGGGTAATGATGGTTACCTAGGGAGTAGATATGGAAGAGATGTTCAGATGGTTGGATTTATGAAGTAGATGAGTATATTAATCCTTAAAAGAAGATTTAACTAAAATAAACAGGAAAAAATGGTGCTTTCTGGTTGAGAACCTCAGGAGCAGAAATATTGCAGAGAAAGGAGGTACAATGTGATGGGGAAGAGTGAATAAGTCTATGATGTATTTGAGAACAGGTATGGCAAAAACCATCTTCTGCAGAATCTGGCAGAAAGACAGGCATTATATGTAGAACATAAGAGAGGTCTTGTAAAGGGGACCTTGAAGTGCTAATACATTTAAACTTTATTCTTTAGGTACAGATATTTTTAAAATCTGTTCCACACAATTTAAATAGGAAACAAAAAGTATAATTCTGTAGAGAATAGTAATTTCATATACAATCTTGTTCTTCTATCTAGAATCAAGCCTCCATGAAAGGCACTTAAGTCATAAAAGCTACTTTTATACTTATTTTCTGTGCATTCAAGTTATTTTCTACAGTACACAAAATAATAGCTCTGTTGCAAGGCCTGGAATATATGCAAAGCACTCTAAAAATCTTTTCATGAAGTTCAGTTGTTAGAAAGCTTTAGTGTATAAACATGCTCTGATGAGAAGGTTAGGGTAATGGAAAGTTAACAAGAATAAAATACATTTTACTATCTAATTAGCATTTATTTACCACAGAATTTTTATATTAAGTATGAAAATTATTGATACTTGGAAAAGTTCTAAAGTGTCTATATGTTTTATAAAGATGTGTACACACACAGTAAAATACATGACTTCATACACATGAACACATCTGTGCCTCCATCCTCCATCATTCCTGCAACACAGTGTCCCGCCCCCAAATCCTTCATTTAGGTCTGTAAGAATAACAAAGGACTTGTTTGTTAAATGATTTGATTCTCAAAATCTTAGTCAGCCTATCATCCATATCTTCCAAATTTTTACTTAATTGGGAAGGATACAGCTGCTGATGGCAGCAATTTTTAAATACAGACGTGATCTTACTATTTTCTTCATTTAAAAGGCGAAACCATAAACAGATACAATAACAACAAAAAGCTATCAGCAAAGAAAAAATAGTTACGTTTTCAAACTAACTAGATGACAGACATTTTTTACGTTGTCGTATTTCAGATCAGGATCACAAGACATTGGCCAACCTCAGGTGACAGAGCTGGGACTGAATTTTCTTGGATTATCTCTCTCAGAAACAAGTTAGTATATCTGAAGAAAATTGTCTCATGAGTAAACTTGCTGCACCATAAGATTCCATTGGTACAAAGTTTTAATAACCAATAATTTAATATATATGTGTATTAGTCAGGGTTCTCTAAAGTCACAGAACTTACTCATAGTCTCTATATAGTAAAGGAATTTATTGATGACTTACAGTCTGCAGTCCAAATCCCAACAATGGTTCAGTAGTAGCTGTGAATGGAAGTCCAAGGATCTAGCAGTTGCTGAGTCTCACATGGCAAGAAGGCGAAAGAGCGAGAGCTAAACTCCCTTCTTCCAATGTCCTTATATGGTCCCCAGCAGAAGGTGTAGCCCAGATTAAAGGTGTGTGCCATGTTACAATATGTAACATGGGATTAATGTCTTTGCTAGGGCTGGAGATGTATGGTTAGCCACTCTAGTGGTTAAAGAGTATGTGCTGCTCCTGTGGGGAACAAAAGTTTCATTTCTTCCAGGACAGCCGGGGCTATACAGAAAAACCCTGTCTTGAAAAAAACAAAACAAAACAAAACAAACAAACAAACAAAAATGGTTTAATTTCTAGTACCCAGGTTGTGTGGCTCACAACCACATACAACTCCAGCTCCTGTTCCAGGGAGATTAACCCCCCTCTTCTGGCCTCTTTCATCATCCATGTTCACATGTATAGACCCGTGCACAGACACACATATACCTACAATTAACAACTTGATTAAAATAGCTTAGGTAGAATTTTGCCTAAAGGATGAGAAATGTGTAATGTGCTTTTAGTATAAAGATGTCATGAGAGAATTTTTTAGCTTGTAAGTATTCTGTGCTTTCAAAGATAAACAAACTCACTGGTGTAATGTCTCAGGACAGCTAAGATAACCACCTGAGCCTCTGGATACATTCTTTTGCCATAAGTACACTTGTCTTAATTCCTCTGGGTGGAACTTAGTGTTTAATGGGCTCTTCCATTCCATTCCCCTATCAGGTGCCAGTGGAAAGACTAGCATATTCTTAAATACCAGTGTCACCCAACTTACTAAGCAGACCCCTTGCCAGTACTAGTCAGAAGCTCCCAAATTCAGTCACTGCTGCTACCAAGCACATGCATGTGTGAAATCTTCATCCAATGTGACAGTGAACATGGCTAGGTGTCCTCTAGGCTAATGCTGAGACAAACTTTGTTATGAGGAAGTGGCAAAAAGGCTGGACTCAAATCCCTTGGATGAGAGAAAAATCCATGGTCAATTCTGAGTCCAAACTTGAATAATTTCTCTTTAACACTCCAGAGACCAAAACAAAGAACAACCTACCTGTATTAGTTTCAAGCATTGTAAAAGCCATGGCTCTGGCAGTTTGCAGCTGCAACTGAAAATGTGGGCACTTAAAGCAGATCACAACAGGCAAATTCAATCAGCTTTCCTGTGTGAAATATGTGCTGGGGTGTATGCTGTTCTGAAGAACTATTATGCCAATAAAGAGCAAATGTAATGGATTGTTTTCCTGTGAGGCAGAAATGTGGAGTTTCTAATTTACTTCTTATGGTGCCTATTGAAAAAAGCTCATGGTGATATACTCCTCATAGCCTCATTTTAACAAATATCAATTGCTTAGTTTTGCAATTAAAAGCATAAATTAACAATGCTTTACTCCATATTACTTTTATAGAATCATAAAGGTGAAGGAAGTATATTTCCATACTTCTCAAGACCCTTTATCATTTGTAATGTGTGGAGCTTTCTTTCATTAGCTTGCTTTTCTTCCCCCCTGGCATTGACCTTTTCTCCCGTAGTTAAACATTTTCTTTCTTTGTATGAGCAACTTTGATAATAACGATCTATTTCTTTGTAGTTCACCAGGACATTGTTATCTTGTCAATCAAACTCAGGGTAAAATTTTACTACTAGCCTAGAACTTTAATTATGTATAAAACCAGTTTATATGAGAATACATTTACCCTCTTTCCTTTTTAAGCCCCAGTAGTCAAATATTTGATTCTTTGACATTAAAGGTACTTTTAGCAGCTAGTGGTTTAATAAAATTAACACTAATTATGTAAAATAGAACAAGGGGAATGAAGTAGTGTTTAGCAAACTAAACCTGTATTCATTTTCTTATGACTGTCCCAAATAGGAAAAATAATTACCTAAATAGTTTAATTAAATTGGCCCATTTTACAATGACTCTGACTGTGCTGTGAGAGAATATTGGTCTGCAGTCAATGTCATAGCCTACTTTTCCTGATGTTGACCTTGGTACTGTTTCCAATATATGATTTTGAATTATCAGTGAGTGCATTCAAAAGTGCACATTCTTTTGCATTGTGAATTCCTTTGTATACTTTGCTTGTTTGTTTGTTTGTTTGCTGCTATTGCACGTGTAAGTTATCCTTTCCCTTAAATGTCTGGGTAAACTCCATCTCCTCTAAGGCAAGAAAGTGTTAAGACATCAGAGCTAAGGCTCCCTTCTGCTCCCTGAAGTGAAGTGGTGCCCTTTGTATTTGCATGTATTATAGCTATCACTGTGGGTTATCATTTTCATCCATAAGTACTCTGAACTTCTGTATCTTCAAATGGCTTTCTTGATGCGAAGAACTTGACATAGATAATGTTACTAAAATATGGTTTAAAGCTTTCATCAGCGACTGGTACAAATTGAGGCCTATGCCACAGAAGGAGCCCATAAGAAACCTAGGATAGAACCAAGCTTGACTGGCAAAAATAGTGAAATCATTCCTACTCATATTTACCTGTACTATATGCTCAAATATTGGTGCCTAGTTTAATTTTCATCAGAGACACTTCATCCAGCAACTGTAGGGGAGCAGATGGAGAGATCCACAGCCAAACATTAGGCAGAACTTGGAAAACCTGTGGGAGGGTGGGAGGAAGGATTGTAGGAGCCAGAGTGCTAGAGGACACCATGAAAATGCTGCTCACAGAATCAACTTAACAGGACTCATAGGAGCCCACAGACTAGAGTGGATCTGAGTAAGGGCTTCTGCGTATATGTTATGGTTGTTCAGCTTTGTGTTCTGTAGGACTCCTAACAGTAGGAGTGGGGGTGTCTTTGATTCTTCTGCCTGATCTTGGGACCCCTTTTCTCATACTGGATTGTCTTTTCCAGCCTTGATATGAGGTTTATGCCTAGTATTATTGTAACTTTTTTTCCATTTTATTTTTAATTAAATATTTTCTTTATTTACATTTCAAATGCTATCCCCAAAGTTCCCTATACCCTCCCCCGCCCTGCTCCCTTACCCACCCACTCCCACTTCTTGGCCCCTGTAATGGGGAATATAAAGTTTGCTAGACCTAGGGGCCTCTCTTCCCAGTGATGGCCGATTAGGCCATCTTCTGCTACATATGCAGCTAGAGACACGAGCTCTGGGGGTACTGGTTAGTTCATATAGGAAGCTTGATCTTTTCTGAAGGGAAACATAGGAGGAGTGGATCTGGGGGAGAGGAGAGAGAAGAGGCAGGGGAGAGAAAAGTGAGAGCAGTGGAGGGAAGGGAAAACCACGAATAAGATGTAATGTATGATAGAATTAAAAATGATAAAGCTTTTAGTCATTAAAGTGATAGTTGAAGATTCCAAAATTCCACAATGGTTCAGGGTTCTCACACAGACCTCAGAGATATAAAGAAGGGTAAGATTATATGTCCTAAATTAAAGAAAAAGTTTACAGTCCATCCGTTATCACTATAGTTGCAAAATTCCTTTAATGAATGATTTGAAAGATTTAAAAGAACATATATTTGATGGCATTATTTTTGTACTTTTTAAAAATAAATTATTTTTTTTTACATTTCAAATGTGTACTCCTTCCCTGCCCCCCTACAGGAACCTGCCACCCCCTTCTTTCACTCCAAGAGGGTGATCCCCTCCCCCCAACTCCTACCTTTCCCCTCTAGCATCCCCATTCTCTAGGGCATCAAGTCTCCACAGGTCCAAGTACATCCCCTCCAACTAAGGCTACACAAGGCAATTCCCTGCGACATATGTAGTGGGGAGGGTGGCACAGACAAGCCCATACATGTTCTTTGGTTCTTGGCTGAGTCCCAGGGAGCTATGAGATGTCTGGTTAGTTGATACCATTGCTCTTCCTATGAGGCTGCAACCCCTTTAGTTCCTTCAGTCCTTCCCATAAGGCTTCCCAGGCTCAGTCCAATGGCTGGCTGTGAGTATCTGCCTCTGTCTCAGTCAGGTGCTGGTAGAGCCTCTCAGAGGACAGCCATGCTAGGCTCTTCAGGTTCTATCTCCCCACTGTTGGGTAATTTGGCCAATTTCATCACAACTGGGTCTTGGGACCCTTTCATACCCCTGATATCTGGGACTTTCTAGAGATTCCCCCTGTCTGCCCCCATACTACTGCATATTTCTATTCATTTTCCTGGACCTCTGGGCTTATCTTCTGTTGTTCTCCCATACCTGATCCTGTCCCCCTTTTTAATCCCCTCACACTCCCTTCTCACACCCAGGTCTGCCCTTCCCTCTGCCTCATGTGATTATTTTGTTCCTCCTTCTAGGTGGGATTGAAGTTTCCTCACTTGGTCCTTCCATATTGTTCTTCTTGTGCTTCATATGATCTGTGAGTTGAATCATAGATATTCTGAACTTTTTGTCTAATATCCACTTAACCAGGGAGTACATATCATGTATGTCCTTTTGAGTCTGGGATACCTCACTCAGGATGATATGTTCTAGTTCCATCCATTTGTGTGCAAAATTTATGAGGTCCTGGTTTTTAATAGCTGAGCAGTATTCCATTGTTTAAATAAACCACATTTTCTGTATCCATTCTTTGGTTGAGGGACATTCAGTTTCTTCTAAGCTTCTGCCTATTACAAATAAGGCTGCTATGAACATGGTGGAGCATGTGTCTTGTGATATGGTATAGCATTTTGGGGATATTTGCCCAGGAGTGGAATAGCTGGGTCTTCAGGTAGAACTATTTCCATTTTTCTAAGGAACTGTCAGACTGATTTCCAGAGTGATTGTATCAATTTGTAATTCCACCAGCAATGGAAGGTTCCTCTTTTTCCATATCTTTTCCAGCATTTGTTGTCACATGAATTTTTTTCTTAGCCATTCTGATTGGTATAAGGTGGACTCTCAGGATTGTGTTAATTTGCATTTCCCTGATGACTAAAGATTTTGAACATTTCTTTAAGTGTTTCTTGGCTTCAGTAAGGAATTTTGTTTAGCTCTGTAGCACATTTCTTCATTGGGTTATTTGGTTTTCTGGAGTCTAACTTATTGAGTCCTTTGCATATTTTGGAGATTATGCCTTTATTGGTTATAAAGATTTTTCCCAATCTGTAGGATGTCATTTTGTCTTATTGACAGTGTCTTTTGCCTTATAGAATCTTTTTAGTTTCATGTGACCCCATTTATCAATTGGTGATCTTAAAGCCTGAATCATTGGTGATCTATTCAAGAAAATAACCCAATTGCCAATGTGTTAGAGGTTATTTCCCATTTCCTCTTCTATTAGATTCAATGTTTCTGGTTTTATATTGAGGTCCTTGACCCACTTAGACTTTAGCTTTGGATAAGGAGATAAATGTGGATCAATTTGCATCCTCCTACATGCAGATTGCCAGGTAGACCAACAGCTTATTTGAAGTTGCTTTCTTTTTCTCCTGTACATTTTTGGCTTCTTTGTCAAAGGTCATGTGTCCATAGGTGTATAGGTTTATTTCTGGGTCTTCGATTCTATTTCATTGATCTTCCTATCTGTCTCTGTACCAATCATGTGGTTCTTATCATTATTGCTCTGTAGTACAACTTGAGTTCAGGGATGGTGACTCCCCAAGAAGTTCTTTTATTGTTAAGAATTGGTTTCGCTACTTTGGGTTTTGTTTGTTTGTTTGTTTTTGTTGTTGTTGTTGTTCCATATGAAGTTTGGAATTGCTCTTTCCATCTCTGCGAAGAGCTGAGTTGTAATTTTGATGGGAATTGCACTGAATCTGCAATATAAGAATAGTAGAAGTCTTAATACCAATATTACTCTGCAAACTATTCCATAAAATAGAAATGGAAAGAATTCTACCTAATTCATTCTAAGAAACTACCATTTTTCTGATACCTAAACCACACAGAGACTCAGTAAAGAAAGAGAACTTCAGACTAATTTTGTTTATAAATATCAATGTAAAAATATTCAATAAAATTCTTACAAAGTGAATCCAAGAACACATTAAAATCATCATTCACCATGATCAAATAAGCTTAAACCCAGGGATTCAGGGATGTTTTAATATAAGGAAATCCATCAATGTAATCCACTATATAAACAAAATCACAGAAAAAAAATCACATGATCATCTCATAGATTCTGAGAAAGCCTTTGACAAAATACAACTCCTACATGTTAAAAGTCTTAGAAAGATCAGGAGTTTAAGGCAAATACCTAATTATAATAAAAGCAATATGCATCAAACCAACTGCCAATATAAAATTAAATAGGGTGAAACTTAAGCAATCCCACTACAATCAGGGACAAGACAAAGCTGCCCATTTTTCCCTCTTTATTCAATAGAGTACTCAAAGTTCTAGTTAGAGTAATAAGATAACAAAAGATCAATGGGATACATATTGGAAAGGAAGAAGCCAAGGTATCACTAATTACGGATGATAGGATAGTATACATAACCAGCCCCCAAAACTCTTCCAGAAACTTCCTACAGATGAAAAACCTCAAAATGTGGCTGGTTATAAAATTAACTTTAAAAAATCAGTAATTTTTCTTCAAACAAAGGATAAATGGGCTGAGAATGAAATTAGGGAAATAACATCCTTCACTGCAGTCACAAATAATATAAAATATCTTGGTGTAACTCTAACTAAGCAAGTGAAAGATCTGTAGAACAAGAACTTCAAGCCCCTGAAGAAAGGCATTCAAACATATAAAGGCAGACCTACCAGAATTACACTAGACTTCTCACCAGAGACAATACAAGCAAGATGATCCTGGGCAGATGTTATACATACCCTAAAAAAAAACAAATGCCAGCCCAGGCTATTATACCCAGGAAAACTCTCAGTTACCTTAGATGGAGAAACCAAGATACTCCACAACAAAAACAAATTTGCACAATACCTTCCCACAAATACAGACCTACAAAGGATAATAGGTGGAAACTCCAACATAGGGAGGGAAACTACACCCTAGAAGAAGCAAGAAAGTAGTCTTCTTTCAACAAACTCAAAAGAACATAGCCACACAAACATAACTCCACCTCTAACAACAAAAATAAGAGGAAGCAGCCATCACTTTCCCTTAATATCTCTTTAATATCAATGGTCTCAATTCTCCAATAAAAAGACATAGACTAACAGACTGGATACATAAACAGGACCCAGCATTTTGCTGCATTCAGGAAATATACCTCAGTGATAAAGACAGACACTATCTCAGACTAAAAGGTGGGAAAACAATTTTCAAAGCAAATGGTCCCAAGAAACAAACTAGTAGTCATTCTAATATCCAAATAAATAAATAAATAAATAAATAAATAAATAAATAAATAAAAAATAGACTTTCACCCAAAAGTTATCAAAGAAGAAAAAAAAAACCAAACAACAACAACAACAACAACAAAAAACAAGGTAAGGAAGAACATTTTTTTTTCCAAATTTTTATAAGGTATTTGCTTCATTTACATTTTAAATGCTATCCCCAAAGTCCCCTATGCTCTCCCACTCTGCTCCCCTACCCACCTACTTCCCCTTCTTGGCCTTGGTGTTCCCCTGTACTGAGGCATATAAAGTTTGCAAGACCAAGGGGCCTCTCTTACCAATGATGACTGACTAGACCATCTTCTGCTACATATGCAGCTAGAGACACCAGCTCTGGGGGTGCTGGTTAGTTCATAATGTTGTTCCTCCTATAGGGCTGCAGCGCCCTTCAGCTCTTTGGGTACTTTCTCTAGCTCCTCTATTGGGGGCCCTGTGTTCCATCTGATAGCTGACTGTGAGCATCCACTTCTGTGTTTGCCAGGCACTGGCATAGCCTCAGAAGAGATAGCTATATCAGAGTCCTTTCAGCAAAATCTTGCTGGTGTATGCAGTAGTGTCTGCATTTGGTGGCTGATTATGGGATGGACCCCTGGGTGGGGCAGTTTTTGGATGGTCCATCCTTTCGTCTCAGCTCCAAACTTTGTCTCTGTAACCCCTTCCGTGGGAGTTTTGTTCCCAATTCTAATAAGGGGCGAAGTGTCCACATTTTGGTCTTCCTTTTTCTTGAGCTGCGTGTGTTTTACAAATTGTATCTTGGATATTCTAGGTTTCAGGGCTAATATCTACTTATCAGTGAGTGCATATTATATGAGTTCTTTTGTGATTGGGTTACCTCACTCAGGATGATACCCTCCAGATCCATCCATTTGCCGAGGAATTTCATAAATTCATTGTTTTTAATAGCTGAGTAGTATTCCATTGTGTAAATGTGCAACATTTTCTGTATCCATTCCTCTTTTGAGGGTCATCGTGGTTCTTTCCAGCTTCTGGCTATTATAAATAAGACTGCTATGAACATAGTGGAGCATGTGTTCTTATTAATAGTTGGAACATCTTCTGGATATATGCCCAGGAGAGGTATTGCTGGATCCTCCAATAGTACTATGTCCAATTTTCTGAGGAAGAAGAACATTTCATACTCGTCAAAGGAAAAATCTACCAAGATCAACTCTCAATTCTGGGCATCTATGCTCCAAATACAAGGGCACCCACACTCATAAACAACAACAACAACAACAACAAAAACCTTTACTAATACAGCACACATTGCACTTCACACAATGAAAGTGGTAGACTTCAACACCGCACTCTCACCAATGGACTGATCAAGGAACCAGAGACTAAACAGAGATTCAGTGAAACAAACCGAAGTTATGAACCAAATGGGTTTAAGAGATATCTATAGAACATTTCATCCTAAAAGAATAGAATATACCTTTTTCTCAGCACTTCATGGTACCTTCTCCAAAATTTAACATATATTAGGTCAAAAACCAGGCTTCAACAGTTAGAAGAAGATTGAAATAATCCCATTCATCCTATCAGGTCACCACCAACTAAATCTGGTCTTCAATAACAATATAAACAATAGAAAACCCACATACACATGGCAGCTGTACAACACTGTACTCAATGATAACTTGGTCAATGACAAAATAAAGAAAGAATTTAAAGCCTTTTTCAAATTTAATGAAATTGAAGGCCCAATATACCCAAACTTGTGGGACACAATGAAAGCAGTGAAACTCATAGCTCTGAGTGCCTCCACAAAGTAACTGGAGAGAGCATAACCTAGCAGCTTGACAGCACACCTGAAAGCTCTAGAACAAAAAGAAGCAAATATACCCAAGAAGAGTAGATGGCAGGAAATCATCAAACTCAGGACTGAAATCAGCCAAATAGAAACTAAAAGAACTATACAAAGAGTTGATAATACCAGGAGCTGGTTGTTTGATTAGCCAGACTAACCAGAGGGCACAGAAACAGTATCCAAATTAACAAAACGAGAAATCAAAAGGGAGACATGACAACAAAAACAAAGGAAAACCAAATAATCATCACATCCTACTACAAAAGCCTATACTGAACAAAACTGGAAAACTTGGATGAAGTGTATAGTTTTCTAGACAGATACCAGCTAACCTCAATTTTTTTCACTTTTTAAAGTTGAGATCATTTCAGTTTTACTTGTGTTTGTTTTGAGATGATGATGGTAATAAAGAAACGCAGACCTTAGACAGCATGGATTGAAATTCCCTAGATGCTGGGTTCTCACCTGACACCTACACTTTGCAGTTTGGAAAAGTGGAACAGGAGACCATATCAGCTAGAGATGGTCTTCTTAGCACCTTTCTGAGGAAAGAAATACTGATAGGAAAGACTGGTTTATTAATGTCAAGTCGGGAGTGCTAGGTGGATTTTTCAGTTGGTAAAGTGTTCGCTTTATAAATTATAAGACTTGGAATTAGACTCCCAACATGCAGGTAAAAAGCCAGGAATGGTAGAGACTGTTTATACTCTCAGTGCTGGGGAACCAGAAATAGAGGGATCCCTATAGCTCACTGACTAGTGAGACTAGAAAGACAAACCTCAATTCCCCTTTCAGTGACCAGAATCCCCTTTATTCTCAAATGCAAACATATAAGCAACAACTGAAAACACTGAGAATAGCAATATCTCTACCTTAAAAGAACACCACAGACATGTGTGGTCCTGTGTGTGTGTGTGTGTGTGTGTGTGTGTGTGTGTACCTGTGTGTACTTGTGATCAATTCAATTATTGTTCATTGGTTCTTATGAAGCCAGTCTCTTCTGTTTTATATCAAAGTGCCTCAAGTCTTCCTGGAACTTGGGATTTGCTAATTAGGCTAGCATTCCTGGGGACAGCTAACTCCTGTGTATTTGTTCAACTTTGTTCTCTGGCTTTCTGGGAGTTTTATTGGATTGTTCTGTGGAGCTGAGTTATTGTTGTAGCTGTTGTGTTCAAGGTATGTGCCTATTAGAAGAAGGAATTTGGAAAGCACATTTATAGGAAAAGTCACTAATTTGGTTGATGAAAATAAACATTTCTGTGAAGTAAGATCAGTGCCACAAGACAACATTAAATAGAAAGGGAAGAGTTGTTGAAATTAGGCCAAGAGCTAGAAACTAGATGGAAGACAGATGTTAATGATAAGAAAAGTTAGTATGTAGATGAGGAAGTGAGATATTTTAGACATAATGAAGGCAGAAGAGAAGATATATACAAAAATGGAACTTGGTAGGAAAGCAATGAAAAATACAACATAAAAGTAAGATTCACAGAAAATGTGTTTTAGAGATTATAACTATAAGAGTAAGGGTAGATGCAAATACTTCAGTTCTAAGTTGGAGAATATGACAGAGAACATGAAATGGGAGGGAACATAATGAATGTAGTGTGGAGATGGGTTTGTGCATGTGTGCAGATGCTGGGTGCAATGGGAAGTGCACAACATTGCAATGACAATCTCTCCCACACCGTGACTTGTTGCTTTGGTTATTTTACCTGTCCTGTACTCTTTGGGGCATTAGTCTGTGTCTTTCAGACATGAAAACAAGGCATTTTGACAATTTGGGAATGTTCTCATGAAATCCCTAAACAGAATATAGTAAACAAAATTGTTTCAGTAATGTAATATAATTGAACTTTCTTAATATTGACTACTTTAATTGAACAAGTTAATTGACAATTACTTGAATTAACAATGATTTAAAACTAAGTAAGATTGCATTACAGGACACATAGGCACTGTACCATTTTAAAGTCTGTTGTACTAACTAGAAGTGATTAACAACATTTCTGATTAGAAGAATAACATTTGTAGTAATGTGAAGTCACTTTTAGAGCCAGTTTATTAGTTTGACTACAGAATGTATATATGTTTTATTTTTACTAAGTATGGGAAGTTGAAATAATGGATTGCTTTTGCAAACTCTGGTTAATTTCACAAAGGATTCTTGCTTACTTGGTTACTTTTTAATGCAAATTTAAAGTGTATCATTGTCATTGAACTGTTAAATAGAAATAAAGCAAATCATTGAAAGTAATAAGCTATGAGGGAAGAAGATAGATACAATAGGAGAAGCTTAAAGCTCTGATTACCTGCCGGAAGGCTGCATCTGCAGGACAGGATGAACAATGAAGCAAAAATTGATTTTATATTCTCCTTTTACATTCACAGTTCCCTGAACTAGAACCATAGCCCATGCCTTCACACTGACGTGCAGAACACTGGTCTCCTGGTGAGAAAGAGGGAGGTAGATAATAGGCCAGGATCCCAGGTCATGCTTCAGCTGACCTGTGTTTAGAATTCACAGAAGATCTGGTTAAGCGTTGTCATGTAGGAAAGGTCACCCAAATGATGTGCATTTAATTTTTTTTTTTTAATTGAAGGACCAATGTGTTTTCATGTGTTCTCTAATTCAATATCCCATAGTTGGTAGTTGGTTCTGTAAAGTTCATGAAGACTTTGTCCTAAGTTTCCTTATAAAATTTGCACATTCACTTTACGTAATTACGTTAATGATAAAGTTTGTATGCTTGTGTGTATACCATATGTGTTACCCTTTAAAATAAGGGTAACAGCACTTTATTAGACCACACACACACACACACACACACACACACACACACACACACACACACACACACACAGGCATCCATATGTGTTACCCTTTAAAATAAGGGTAACAGCACTTTATTAGACCACACACACACACACACACACACACACACACACACACACAGGCATGCATATAGAGCTACTATATTCTAATTTTTTATTGAAAACATAACCTTTTCCCTCTTGCTTTTTTCTTGGCATCTGCATTGAAAACTGATTTGCAGTGCAGCAATTATGGATGTGTTTGTAGTCTCAGAGTCCTTCTCTGTGAATTGATATGCCTACCCTAATGATGGTCTCATTCTTTTTAACTGCCATGTTTTTTTATAGTGTTTAAAAGACAACTAATCTGGTTGTTCTTCATTAAAACTTTATTCCAAGCTGTTTTCTTTCCTGTTCAAATGCTAACATTAAGTGATCAAGCAATTCTATAAAGACAGCTAGGGTTTTGATTCGGACTGCAATGACTACATTTTCACTTTTGGCAAAATTGACTTCAATATAAAATTAATAAAAAACAATAAATACCTCCATTTAGATGGACCTTCATTTTCTTTTAACAATGTTTTATATTGTTCAGTCCACATGCATTACACATCTTTTGCTAAATTAATTCCTAAAAATTCTACTGCCAATGGTATTTGGTTTTGCAAATCGCTTTTTAAATTCATATTTTAGTTGTTCATTGCCAGTTTATAAAAATGGATTTTATAGTTGCATGTGGATCTAAAATCCTGAGACTTCTTAGAGAATTATGCTTTAATTTGAAATTTTTCAGAAGTTTACATTTTATTGTATTATTTCAATAGCACAATAGGATAAATTTGTGCTGACAGGAAAAAAATGTTATTAGTTCTCCAATGTGAATGGCTAATATAGTAAAAAGCCAAACATGCATGCAGAATGATTTTATCCCTCTTCATAAAACTTTTATGCATTTAGTGGATCTGTGTCTCTCTGTTTCTGTGTCTGCCTGTGTCTCTCCAGTTCTCTCTCTCTCTCTCTCTCTCTCTCTCTCTCTCTCTCTCTCTCTCTCTCTCTCCCTCTCTCTGCTCATGTGTGCACGTGCATGTGTGTGTGTGTGTGTGTGTGTGTGTGTGTGCGCGCATGTGTGAGTAGATGACTGTCGGAAAGCATGGAAGTCAGGGGTGAACCTTAGTTGTGGGTCCTCAACTTCTACTGTTTTTGTTTGGTACTGTGAGTGCCAGCCAAAGGAGCCAAGAGGTTCCTGTCTTTGTCTCTAATCTTATAAAACACTAGAAATTCGGATGTGCGCTACCACGCCATTGGCATAGGGGTCTGAACTCATATCCTCAACCCGGCAAGCAATGAATGACCTACCTCCTAAAGTCAAAAAACTGGAAGCAATTTATATAGTTAATCCCTGATCTGCTTTTGGAACCCATTCTCTCCTTATTGTACCCTGATCTCCAAGGCAATTATTCAATAAAAATCTTATTTCACCAACCAACCAAACAAACAAACAAAAAACAAAAATGAATTTAAAATGAACAAATGTTATGGGCTGTAGAAGACCCAAGTGTGGTTGCCAGTACCCTATATGGCACATTACTACATATAACTCTAGCTAGAGAGGAATCTTTACTCTGATCTCCACGTGTTCCTGCATGCACATGGACATACGTTCACACAGACAAACATGTTCATGGAATTTAAAAGTACAATAAATCTTAAAAATGAGTACATTTTCAGGTATCCTTTGCATTTAAAGGTTGAGATGAATTTCTGAATACACTGTGATAAAATGCTAATGTGCTCAGGGTGATGTCTTGTGATATGGTACCTCTTAATTTTCAGTGCATTTCCTCATGCTAATAACTTAACCTCCGCTTAATGCTTCCTCTTTTGCATCAACTCAATCAATTTAGTTTACACTTTACTCCAGGGTGTGACTTTCCTCCCTTTTCCTCTTCTGATATATTGATCACCATTAGGAAAATGGTTGTACCTCCCACTTTATACATATTGTCCCCGATGCTATTTGTTTCAGGGCATCACATTATGCTGATTTATTTTGGCATTCTCTTCGCCATATTGACTGAAAAGCTTAACTGTCCTTCTGCGTATATTGTTAAGAGAAAGACATGTGTTCAGCAATTTAATGGTATCCATAACAGACATTAGCCATGTATTATTTTGTGTATTCTTTGGGATGTTGTAGATGAAGCACATTAAGACTGGCAAGTCTGGTATCAGTGAAATCCCCCTCTAAGACTTAGCATTTATTCTGGAGGTTCTGGCAGCCTTACTGCTGTGAAAACATTGGTTCTTGCTGCCACCCTGATATTTAAGTTGAGTAGAAAATAAACTGTGTCATTCCATCTGCGCCTTTTGTCACATAGTTTTTCAAAGAAGAGGAGAAGAAAACATATCCAATGATTCTGAAATTTCTTTTGTTATGTTGCAAAGCACAGAAGTTGTTTGTAGTGTTTACGAGGGAGCATTTCGGTCTTGAAGTAGGGCAATTCTATTTCCTCAGGAGTATTAACCACTCTACAGCTAATAACTCATTTAGACCTTTCAGATTCTGCTGAGAGTTGTAGGCAATATGTACTGTATCCAATTCGTAGGACAGACAATTGAAATTGAGCGATGCTTGGAGTGGCAGGGAATCCTAATGGAATATGGGTCTCCTGACTCATATTAGCTCTCTATCCACCGAGAGCATACACTGTTCCAAATACTTGGGAGACAGACAACAAAGAATTGGATCTGAGTCTCATAACTGACTCCATGTTATCTTTGTGAACTAAGTCATATGCTCCATGATCTTCGAAAAGCTGTTGATATATTTTGTATATAATTAACTCTGTTACCCACCATTTACAACAATTTACAGTTTCTGGCATGTATCTGTTCCACGGTCCTCCAACAAATTGCAGGCATCTGCCGAATCCTTTATACCCACTGCCTTCGTGAAGCGGTGACAAAGATTGGAAGAAATACAAAGAGGAAAACAAGAGACAAGCTAAAGAAATTTGAACATGTGGAATTGAGTGATAGTTATAGTTATGTGGTCAATATTATGCTGCCTTTGGTGAGGAGTGATATGAATTGTGATGGGATTACACATTGTGTGTGTGTGTGTGTGTGTGTGTGCACTTATTTGTGTATATGCTCAGTTGTGTGAGGGTGTTTCAATGTACATTTATGTATGTTGAGACCTGAGGTCAATATAAGGTACCCTCCTAGATTGTTGTCTACTTTATTTATCAGGTATCTTACTAACTTAGAACTCTAAAAGTTTTAACCTAAAACTCTGTTATACCTGCCTTTACATTTTCTTAATCTACTTCAATGCTGTTCTTCTTGATCGACTCTTTCTTGTATAGTTGTAAGGGTATGAGAACCAACAACACACATATTTCCTGTGCTTATAATAGTTTAATGCCAAATCAGAAACAGGATTTAAGCTGTAGATATTGGCACCAATACAGTAATATTTTATAGGCTTAATATAAACATCCAAATGTGTTCCTGTTTTTGTGCTCTTTACAATGAGAAAATGATCTTTCACAGGTACTTGGAGCACTGTATCAGAACACACAATTCATTATTATCTATAATCCTTTGTGAAATTCAGTCACAGATACCATTATCAAGAATGGCTTGGATAACTTTATTTTTAATTGTCATATAGGGGTGGAAACATCCTCTTGGAGACAGGAGAAGAATAAGATGAGGAACAGTTAGAGGGCAGACCAGAATGGGGATAACAACTGGACTGTAAAAAAAGATTAAATAATAATAATAATAATAATAATAATAATAATAATAATAATAATAATGGAAAAACATCAGTGGAAACATGGGGAAGAATGCTGAAGTTTGCAGAGATGGTCTGCTGCCTCATATCCACAAAAGGCCAGCCTAGGAAAGGCATGCATGAAGTGTTCCCTTCTGGCCTTTTGAGAGATATTGAGGATCTAGGAATCTGTGGGGCAGTGGGTTGTGCACAGACAGCCTGGTCTCCAGTCGAGCAAAAATCTTGAACCCCAAGGACCTGATGGATGATGATTTCCACCTACATGGGACAGAAGTTGTTCGATCATGTCTCCTGGACCCCTGGCTCCTGTTGAAGTTACTGCCCCCACAGCCCCTGCAGGAAAGGTGTATGGCTATCACAGTCATGTAGGGGCAGCACCAAGCCTTCCCACATGCAAATAAGGTTTGCCCCAAGCTCTCAGTCCAAGCCAAGAAGAAATACCTGCTCTGAATTACCCCCAAAACTGTATATAAATCCTATCCAGGGAATTAAAGGTGTGCGAGAACTACTCCGTTGTCTGAGTCTTTTGTTCCAAGAGCTGTAACCCTGGGGAAGAGATCTTCTCTCCCGAATGCCACCTGAGGTCCCACTACACTCCTCAATGGATATTTGGCTTCTTGCTGGCCTAGCCCAACCCAACTCAGTGAAGAGCAGCTCAGAGTTACTGAGTGACCTGGAAGGCATGGCAGAGATTTTGTCTCCTTGCCTGCTCTCCCTTCCCTTTGCTGGAACCCTTGCACCAGGCCTGGCCAGTGATCATCATGGCAAACCTCTGGTACCCAGGCTCATAGGAATCTAGGGCTCATTGCTGATCCTATGAGAGGCAGTGAGGATCTGTGTTTCCAGTGTTCCCCTTTGGCCCTCTTAGAGGCAGTGTGGAGGTGTACATTCAGTGTTCCTTACAAGCCCTTATGGAAGTAAAGAGGAACTGTGTAGTCAGTGCTCCGTGATAGTCTGTTGGAAGGATATAGTGTGTGTGTGTGTGTGGGGGGCAATGGAGTTTTGGAGATCATGGAGACCCTTACATTCAGTTCATACCAACAATGGGTAGGGGGAGTCTGCACTGATACATCTACATAACATGATTTTATTCTTCCTTTTTCTCATGTATTTGACAAAAAAAGAACAAATAACTTTTGAAAAAAAAGATTTCAGCTGTTTATTTATTCAGGGAATTGAAGGAAGAGAAATTATAGACATTTTCGATATTTTCTAGAATAAGTTAATTAATTTTCACACATGTTGAGGCAGAAATCGAGTGACTCCTTCAAAGTTTACAAACCTACCACATGATTATAATTCAACAGAAGTTTTTTAAGAGTCCTAGGAATAACTACCTTCCTGTGAGATCAAGTTTTAGAACCCTGTGAGAACCACATTTGCATTTCTGCATACTAATTTTGATAATGTGAAAATATTTCACATTGATAAGAAATTTTATTAATGCAAAATAGACTCTGCCCTACTTTTACATAGCTTTAATATTAATGAAAATATGCTTGATTATGCTACATTTCAATGTCAGTAAAATTGGTGGGTGGAACAAAATGTGAATGAATTATTCATATACAAACAAGGACATCCTTGTTTTTCAAAAAGCAAGTCACTAGGGAATCACTGGTAGAAGAGAGATAAAAAACAAATTAAATAGAATATAGCTCCAAAAGGAAAATAACAGAAAAGAGGTATTTATAAGCACTGCATATTACTAACTTGTATGAGGTTCATAAATGTGGAATCAGTTTGCAATGCTGTATTTCACAGATATTTGAATAAACTGCAAACAGTAAAATTTAATATACTAGTGTCAATCGTACCTCATGCTACTTTAGTCAGTAAATATTGAATGATTCTAATATATGCCAGGTACTGTGACACATGCTGAAATGGACCAGCACAAGGTGAAGATTCTGGCTTCAAGTGGATGAGCTGGGAGTAAGCTTGTATCTCTAACCTATGCACACCCACTGCCATAGTAGCCCATACAACAGGGAGTAAAAACCCAAATATATTTTCTTCACTCAGTGTTGTGTATCTTCAGTCTTTCTATAGTATCCTCTGTTATGCAGTGGCTTCTTAGTTTAATATAATCCTGCATGTCTATTATGGCTTTTGCTGTTTATGCTTTTGAGGTTTTATATAGATTCATGTAAAATCATCCCCCATTTTTGAAAGATTTCTCCCGGGATTTACTTCTAGAAGTTTCTATCTGAGGTCTTATATTTAGCCCTTTGTTTATTTTAGTAGATTTACATTCATATTTACTTTTTATTTTTGAGATTTTGTGTGTGTGTGGATGTATATATAACCTGCTCAGTCTGCATAATGTTATTTGTATATATGCTTCCAGGGTTGACCACGTGGTATTGGGTAACCTGCTGGTGCACTCCTACCTGAGGAACACCCACTATTTTACCCACTCTCAGCATTCCTCAATTGCCTGTAGTTCTTAGTGGGTTAAGGTCTCTCAGAAGGCAGAACAAATCTAAGAACCGGAAGGCTAGGACGTTGGCTGTGAGGTTGTGTCTCCTAGTAATGTCAGAAGCTCCATCCTTAAAGCCTCACCAACAAGACTGACCAAGGCTGAGAACAAGAACAACACCAGGGCACTTGCCAAAGTGGATGGGGAAAAGCGCATGAGGCCTCAATTCTATGCAAAGAACTATCAACAAATGAGGAAAGCTGTGAACAGGAGATATAGTGTTCCCTAGGGAAGAGCGTACCAGTTAATCATCCAATACCAAGTGGGCAGTGCTAAAAACATCCATGCAAGTAACATTATACAGACTGAGCAGTTTATATTTGGGAATATCTGTGCACACACACATACAACAATAACAACAACAATCAATCAATCAATGAAATATGAAGCCATGACTTTGGAGGAAGGAGACAGAAAGAACTAATGTTATCACCCTGTAATCTCAAAAAGAAAAAAAAAATGTAGATTCTCTTTGTCATAATGCATGCAGCAACTATAAAGTTATAGCTTATATATCAAGCTTTCAAGTACTGAACGAGTTTGACCACACTTACCAGCAAAACCTCAGCCTGTGGGGATATCTCTATGTTTACCATCAGCCAATCAATATTTATTCCTAATGCGTATACGTGATGACCCTAAAATTAACCACCATAGCTTGTACCCTGGTTGTGCCACTTGAAGTTAAACTCTAACCTTGGCAAGTTATTATCAGTTTTTCTCTATTTTCTCATTCATAAAATGGAAATAATGAATCATTCATATAATATAAAGACAATCAGTTGAGTTGATATGTATGAAATGCTTAGAGTCTTGGCATTAAATAAGCATTCAAAAATGTTAGTTATTTCATTCTGCTCTACTTTGTACAGACTGTTGCTGTGAACCCATGAGAACCCACTTTTCTCATCCTGAAGACCAGCATCTTTAGTTTTTATGTCTACTCTAGATCCCAAACTGAGAAAGAGGAGACACGAGTAGAAGAAATTTTTTTAAATGTCAGCGTAGCTCAGTTCATTAGAGAGTACCAGATTTTTCCAATCTCTACTTGAATGAGGAGACAGCTCTAGATTACAGTGAAAGGCTTCTAAGGTTTGGCTCATCAAGAAGACAAGCACCGACTACTTCTCTTTACCTATAGCTCCTTCCATAGTGGAAATTTGAAACATGCATTTTCCTATATCACCAATGTATTAAATATATGGCCCAGCATCAGAGAACTGGATATGTTGAATGTTCCACAACTAAACCACAAAAGAAAATTAAAGCACAACTGTAGATTTTGAGAATGAAAAAGGACTTGTCCAGGTTTGCTGCTTTATTGCTGTCACAAAACACAGACTAAAAACAGTTTATGGAGGAAAGGCTTTATTTCATCTTGTAATTTATTCTCCATCACCAAGAGAAGTCATGGTACAAATGAAGGTTAGGAACCTAGAGGCAGTAACTGAAAAAGGGACCCCTGAGAAACTCCGGTTGCCAGTTTGCTCCCCAGAGCTTGCTTAGTCCAGGACTACCTGCACATGGGTACCACTGCCTACCACTGCATGGGTTTAGCTGTCTCATATTAATCAGTAACCAAGAGATTCTCTCTTCATAGATATGTCAGATTTGTGTCAAGTTGTGAAAAACTAACCAGCAAAGTATTCAGCGTGAGTTATTTTGGATCTCAGGAGATGGCTGGGAGATTTTTTTCACTGCATCTCACAAAACTTCAACAGGGATTATATCAGAATATGGTCTCATCCTTCAGTCTGCATCCAACTGATGTGGCATTAGCAGCTTTCGTTTTTTCAGAGATGTTCCACTAAAGAAATCAGTTTCTGTCTGTTGGACCTCCTCCTTGCACGGCAGCGTGTTTCATCAAAGTCAGCAAAAGAGAGTCCTCCAGTAGGACACGTGTCACAGGTTTATACATCATAGTCACAGAACTGACATTCCTGCACTTTTTAGTTTTATATTCTATTGATTGGAGATAGCCTTTCGTCAGCAAACAGTCCAGGATCAAGATAACCAAGCTGTATGAATAGCAGCAGACAATAGTCTTAAAATTTAATTGCTACCATTATCATTTAAATTATTTGTTTGTTCACAAGAGACTTCTGGGAAATTTCCAACATTTTTTGCTTTGCATATACTAAAACCACTCAAATACCTTATGTTATGCATTTTTTATTTTGCATATGCTATATGTGTTTGTCATTGTCCCAGTTATTTGCTCAGCCTTGACTCACTTATTTGAATACCTTTGTCTGGTCATGTACTCATTTTCGTGTTAGTTAGCACGTGGCTGTTAGTTCCAGGCTGAATTTATGTACTCCCGGTGGCTCAAGTGCACTAACACAGATCAAACTACCAATATATATATTTAGCTAAGACACGAGAACAAAATTTTAATTCTTGCTGTGGCTATACTCTGCCTCTTGGTATTCTAGATTCTGAAGCTTCCAAATCCAGGTTCTTCTTTGTTTCTTTCACAGAAACTTATTTCAAAGCAATTTTCTTATGAAGTTTCTCTGGCTGTAATCATAAGCCCCACCCATTCACTGCACTACAATTTTTCCCATGTCTTAAACCTAAACAAAATATCATTCATGGCACTTTCTTTCTTTTTTAAAAAAATTTTTTCTAAAGATTTATTTATTTTATGTATACAAGTATACTGTCAATGGGACACACCAGAAGAGGGCACCAGGTCTCATTACAGATGGTTGTGAGCCACCATGAGGTTGCTGGGAATTGTAACTCAGGATCTCTGGAAGAGCAGTCAGTGCTCTTAACCATTGAACCATGTTTCCAGCCTGACACTTTTTTCCTTATATGATCACTAATTTCTTTCTACCTCTGGACAACAAAACTGGTAAATAGTTAGACCTCATTGAGCGCTGACTGCTAATTCTATTGAACTGATATACAATTTATGTCTGTTATCTTCTCTAAGACTTTAAGCCCTGTAATCAGCACCACATGATACATTGTAACTCTGTATAAATTATCATATTTACTCCGATGCTTAGAAAAGTATTGTTGTGACCTTCACTTTTTTTTTTTTAGAGAAATTATACTACAGACTCATTTTCTACCCCCTATAGCTAACATTTGACTAAGAACATCCAAGTGTTTTCAGTAAATGCTTATTGACCCGGTAAGATAAAAGGTATTAAATATTTAAGTCATACATGTCATTTCATTGAATCAATTTTCAATATCTTAAGAGTGAGAAAGCTACACATGGGTGGAATTTCTACCTGTGGAGATATAAGAACTATGTATATGAATTCAAAGATAAAGATTTTACATAATTTTAACAGAAAAAAATGTATGTGATGATCAAGATTTATTTCCTTAGTGTAGTAAAATAGAATGATATATTTCTCAAGGTGTAAGTCTAAAGATCTCCCTGTAAAAAGCAAAGTAGCATGCTTTCACATCACTGTTATTTTAAAATTATATAAATTTTCACTTCAAACCTGTGATTTTATGATACACTGGTAACCATAATGTTAAAGTCTGATACACCAATGAAAGAATATACAGGATGGATAGTGATAGGGAGGAATGTTGTGAAAGATTGTCTTCTTGACATGACATAGATATTACAAGCATGACTTCACACCATTTGTAGTTAAGAACTACACAGTATAGAGCAATGAAAGATCATAGAAACAATAGAGTAGATAATGTCTTAAACCGAACCCTTTATTCAATGGCTATTCAGGGAAAGGCGATAGGAAAATAATTCTTTTCTGAGGGTATGACCACTGGTAAATTTCCATGCACAAGTGGATGTCCCTATACATGTGCACATATGAGCAACACTGATCTCTCTCTCTCTCTCTCTCTCTCTCTCTCTCTCTCTCTCTCTCTCTCTTTCTCTCTCTCTCTCTCTCTCTGTGTGTGTGTATATATATTTCATGAAGTTGGGAGGGGGGCCTGACATATTGGGACTTTTAAAGACAGCCTTCACATTTGAAGGTAAAATTTTTTTGTAGAAACCCCGATTTCATGGAACAAGGCATTTGAATCATTTTAATTGACATACCTGCTTACTTGTTTTAAATCATCCCCAGATAAGTTTTAGTACACTATTCATTCAAATACTATATATTCATTTTATGCAGCATTACTTAGGCAGCAACAGTATGCTTGCATGTATGCTCATAGGTACTCGCAGAAATGAAGTCTTTCAATATTGAACCCAGAGATTAACAGTGCCACTTGTAGTTTATTTTCCCTTCAGTACATCATCTATCTGTTAAATCTCACTGATCAGAACTTACACAGTTATCTGAAACCAACTGTAAAAAGAAAAGGGAGTTTCAGTAATTTTTTGATTGTGTGTTTGTTTATTTTGGGGTGGACAGTACTCTTCTTGAAGTAGCTGACTAGGAACTAATAATTGTGGGGAAATAAAATGATGGTTTCAAGGCTTATAATGAGGCCATGCTAAAATTCTTACATTTTAAATGTATTTTACTATTAGTATTTTTATTTTTCATATACTTAAAATGAATTTCTATCTTCCAATATTAGTTACTGTTCATCCATACATCACTTTATATTTTAATTTTTTAGATTTTTCTTAAAATACAGTTTTGCCTAAATAGATTTCTGTTTATTCATTTTCCTTGCTAATTCCAGGACTGATGAAATATTCAATTTCAGATTTGATTTTTGTAATATACTATTTATAATTTTTCATGCATGCTTATTAAATATTTATCTTCTTTTACATTTCATTCACATCTATAATATTCAAGCTTCTTTATTTTATGTTCTAGCAACTTTAAATATTATAGTTTTTATTTTTTTACCTTCTATGGGGTTGTGTGGTCATTTGGGTGGATTACAGAGATTTGTATTGAGTGTTTGTATGTTTGTATGTTTGGAACAAATGCTATATAATTTGTTATCTGTTTGAACTGCTGCTCATGAGTCTGTCCTTTGTTTTCTATCTGAACTTCAGAGTCTTTAATTTTCCTAATTTCTTAGTAATTACTCATTGAATAAGTGTTTATGCAGACTGTGATAAAAATTTACATCATTTGTAATATTGTTTACTCAGTTATATTTCAGTTAGAAGCTAACCAAATATTAGGCTAATGCCAAAATTTGATTATTTAAGTACTTTAGAACATTGAAGCAGAGTCTAAATTTGAATCAAGAAATTTGGAGCAGGCTCACTTTCTTAGTGAAATAAAACATGTGTTTGTCTTAGAATACTTGTATGTTTTAGTAGGCAAGAATATGCTAAGGTACTGTTGTGGTAGCAAGTTTTCTAGTTGTTGTGATCAATATTGTCATATCAACCATGAAAACACTATAAGGAGTTGAATATCTTGGCTTAGTGCTTTTAGAAAAGCATTTTTATGACAAAATATGGAAATCCTAACTATATATCTAGCTTTGTTTTACAATGCTACTGAATTTTGTCACAAGATATATTTTACAAATGAGCTAAGGTTGAGATTTGGATAAAGTGAGACATTTGCTGATATTATCAACTATCCCTTAAGGTCGTTATTATTCTACTTACAGATTAAATTTATAAACTATAAAAGCCTTTTCTTTTTGATAACAAGAAGGATTCTTAGAATCATTTTATTAAGAATTATATCTTTTGTTTTGTTTTGTTTTGATTTTTTTGAGACAGTGTTTCTCTGTATAGATCTGGCTATCCTGGAACTCACTCTGTAAACCAGGCTGGCCTTGAACTCAGAAATCTGCCTGCCTCTGCCTCCTGAGTGCTGGGATTAAAGGCATGTGCCACCACTGAGGAGGAAGAATTATATCTTTTATACGTAGGAAATGAGTTACTTTTCTGTCAAATTTTACTTCCAGTTATTATGTCCTGATCACAAGATGTGCCCTTAGCCTTTCTTAAGAGTGTCCTGTAGCTTTTGATGGCACTTGTGCCTTACCTTCAGGGTATTTACACAACTTTTCAGATATTTACACTTAATGTTACCAAGGTTTCAGCACTTTCAGAGGCAACTTCAATCTCTCTCTGTCTTCTCTCTTCTCTCTTCTCTCTTCTCTCTTCTCTCTTCTCTCTTCTCTCTTCTCTCTTCTCTCTCTCTTCTCTCTTCTCTCTTCTCTCTTCTCTCTTCTCTCTTCTCTCTTCTCTCTCTCTTTTTCTGGAAGGCACCATAGGTGTTTTTTTAGATACATTTTGCTTCTCTTGCGTTCTTGTTCACTTTCTTTTTACCACCAAACTAATTTTTCTTAACAGGTTTTGGATCCCCCATGTTCTGAAGTTCTCAAAATAAAATAAGAAAAATCATTATTTTTCTGTAAAATCGATGTAATAAATCAACCACATTAGCGCACATTCTTTAAGAGGTAGTCAGATGCATTCCTTGAAAAGCTTCATTTAAGATATATGACAAATTTATCTGTGCCTTTATGGTTGTATCTTGTCCTAAGGCTGTAATTAATCTTTATCATCTCCCTTCTACACCTCTTTTTTTTTTCAGATTTCCATCATGTTAAGCCAACCATTTGATAGGACCAATCGACTTACATAGTAGAAAGATCTAAAGTTTATGTTCTCTGTTGTCTAATATATATTACCTTTGGTGTTTTAGGGTAAAGTCAATGTATTCTCTACATTACTCTCAGAACTGGGTGTGGAAGCATTGAGTAACAACCTGTTTGATACTTTAATTATCAAACTTATTCTTGTTTTCATTAGGTGGGGAACTATGTTGACTATAAAAAGTACAAATGTTTACTTCAATCAGTACTAAACGGTTTTATTTTTCTAAGATAGACTTTGTGAACCAGGAAGCACTAAAACTCCAAGTTGAGCCATAATATTAATATGTTCCCTAGCATAAACATCCACTGCCCAAGTTAAAGGGTTGAATATATGCATTTTGCAGATTCCCTGAATGTTAAAAGAGATAACTCTCACTTTTCTGTCTGTGGTTTCTAGAGTCAAAGGTCTAGGTAATGCCTTCATGGGAATACAGGTTGGCTATCATTGCATCCAAAAGATTGATTCTCACTAGGATCTAGATTAGAGTTTTTAATTTACCCCTAATTATAGTGTCCATTTCTTTAAGCCATTGCTAAAATGGCTCCTTCTGGAATACTGGATATGAGAAGTCCTTGTACAGGTTATGATTGGTACTTTTCCTTTGGCATAGGTAGTGAAGCAACACACACAGTATTACATTCATAGCCCGGGCGCATTGTGTAAAGCTGTACTACTTGTGAAAGGTGGTATCTTTAATCAGGATAAATCACCACTCCCCAGAGTGCAGAAGTTCTTATGTAACCTAGTTATTCGGGAATAACCAGCTCATACTGGAAGGTGACATGAGAGGATTATTGCACTTATTTGCTCTATCAGGTTTTATGGTTTAATGTTGACATCTTTAATCCACTTGCAATTGAGTTTTGTGCAGAGTGATAAATATAGATATATATTTGCATCCTCCTACATGTGCCTTCTTCTGGCACAATTTGTTGAAGATGCTCTTTTCTGCCTTTTAAAATCAGAAATGAGGTGTTTATGCATGTGCAAATATTTGTCTGGTTCTTCAATCCAATTTCATTGATCAACATGTCTTCTTTTACGCAACTACCATGCATATTTTATTACTATAGCTCTATAGTATAGCTTGAAATCATGGATGGTGATTCCTCCAGAAGGTATTTTTATTGAACATGAAATTTTTAGATATCCCACTTTTTGTTTAATTTTCCACATGAAGTTGAGTAATATCCTTTCAAGGTACAGAAAGAATTGTGTGTGACTTTGGGTGAGGATTCATTGCGTTGAATCTGTAGATTGCCTGTGTTTAGGATGGGTATTTTTACTATGTTCATCCTACCGATCCATAAACACATCATGTTCAATTTCTTTCTTCAAAGACTTGAAGTTTTGATCATACAATCTTTTTATTTGTTTTACTAAGGTTACCCTGAGATATTTTATATTGTTCATAGTTAATATAAAGAGTTTTATTCCCTGACTTTTTTTTTTTCTCAGTCTATTTGGCACTTGTATATTGTAGGGCTACTGTTTTGTTTTGTTTTTTTTTTGTTGTTGTTGTTGCTGTTGTTGTTGCTGTTGTTGTTGCTCATTTTTGGTTAATCTTGTATCTGACCACTGCACTGAATGCGTTTATCATCTATAGAATGTCCTGGCAGAATCTTGGGGGTCACTTTTGTGTACTATTATATCATTTGCAAATAAGGATATTTTGACTTCTTCATTTCCAGTTTGAATCCCCCCCTTATCTCCTTTAGTTTTGCTGTTGCTCTAGCTTAGACTACAACTAATATATTAAATACATATGGAGAGAGTGGACATACTTGTCACTGATTTTAGTGGAACTGCATTCAGTTTCTCTCCATTTAATTTGATGTTAGCTATAGGCTTGCTGTAAATCGCCTTTATTATGTTTGGATATGTCTCTTGCATCCCTAATATCTCCAATATTATCAAAAAGGGGTTTTGGATTTTGTCAAAGGCATTTTCAACATCTAATGAGATGAGCATGTGACTTTTTAATTTTAGTTTGTTTTTCTTTTAGTTTGTTTGCTTTTTAAAATGTCAAGCCATCACTGCATCTCTAGAAGGAAGCCTATTTAATTGTGGTTACTGGATGAGATTTACATTCACAGTTTTTTTTCTAACCCAAATCTCATGGTGACCTTCTTCTTTTTGAACCTGCCTCTTGAGTCTTCTCCTGGACCCTCACTTGCCTTGTGGCCAACTTCTTCACCCTGTCTCTTCTCCCTCCTCTCCCCTTCGCTGGGATTGGAAGTCCAGCTTTTCTATCGCCTCTGCCCAGTCACTGGCTCTTCAGCATTTTATTAACCAGTCAGAGATAACTGATAGAGGCTACCTTGGTACAGGAGATTCTTCGATATTCATGACAATACCTGTGTCTGAACTGTAACTAGATCTTGGGGTAGAAAAATCATCATCTTAATACACAGTTCACAAGATCTCTTTGATGTATTCTTGGATGTGGTTTATGAGTATTATGTTGAGTATACTTATATGTATGTTTATAAGGGAAATTGATTTATTATTCTCTTTCCGTGTTGAATCTTTGTGTGGTGTGGGTGTTAGGGTGACTGAGGCCTCAAAATATGAATCAGGCAATATTACTTTTGTTTTCATTTTGTGCATTAATTTGAGGAGTATTGATTGGTATTAACTGTTCTTGGAAAATCTTGCAACAATCTGTGTTAAAACTGCATGTACCCAGGCTATGTTGTTGCTGTTGTTCTTTTGTTGTTTTGATGTAGTTGCTTTGTTTTCGTTGTTTTTGGTTTTCGGTTTTTTGCTTTTTTTTTTTTCTTTTTTTTGGTGAGGAGGGAGTTTTATTGTCTGCTTATATTTTCTTAGCATCTATAGTTCTATCTAAGTTGTTTATCTTTATGTGCTATATATGGAGAACAATTTTTTTACTTAGATTTTTTTAGGTTTGTTGGTTATACGTTTATAAATTATGACCTAATAATTTGTTGAATTTCCTCATTTGTTATGCCCTCCCCCCACTTTCACGTCTGATTGTCTTCCTTTGAGGAGTCTCTCTGTACTTTTCTTTTATTTAGGATGGGTAAGGACTTGTTTATATTATTGGTTGTCACAAAGAGTCAACTCTTTGTTTCATTGACTTCTTGTATTTTTCTGTCTTTCTATTTTATTGATGGGAACTCTCAGTTTGATTATGTCCTTCCATCTTCTTCTATTGGTTGTGCTCGCTTATTTTTGTTCTAGAGCTTTTAGGTGTGCTGTTAAGTTGTTAGTATAATTTCTTGCTAAATTTGTTTTCTATATAAGGACTCAGAGTTATAAAGATCTGTACTAATACCACTTCTATTATGTCCCCAAAATTTGGGTATGTTGTACAGTGCACTCATTGTCACAGAATTCTTTATTTTTGCCTTGAACTAGTGGTCTTTCAGTAGAAATTGGTTCAGCCCATGATTTGTAGGTTTTCTGTTGTTTCTGTGGCAGAAATCTAATTTTAATACACGTTTGTCTCACAGGATGCAAGATATTATTTCAATCTGCTTGCATCTGTTGAAACTTGCTTTGTGACTGAGAATATCATCAGTTTTAGAGAATGTTTCATGAAATGCTGAGAAGAGGGTAAATTCTTTTTTGTTTGGCTGAAACATTCTATAGATACCTGTCTGCTAGGTTCATTTGGTTCATAATATCAAAACTCTGGTATTTCTCTGTTTAATTTTTGTCTGAATGACCTATTCATTGGTGGGAGTGAGTTATTGATGTCTCCCACTATCAAGGTGTAAGGATCATTGTATGATTTAAGCTTTGCTAATGTTTCTTTTACAAACATGGGTGAACTTAAGCTTGTGGAATAGATGTTAATATTTGAAACATCATCTTATTTTTTCATAGTGCACCAGATTTTTCTTAATATTTAGTGTCATAAATTCTTTAGATTTCACATATTCTTTGTCCAATATACTTATTTCCTGTGTTATATCTTCAATGCCTGCTACTCTCTTATAGTCTGTTGGTGAAGTTCCTTTTCATTTACATAGGTTTTCCATTTCTAGGATTTATCTTGTTTCTGTTTTCTTTATTGATTCTATTTCCATTTTCAGGTCTTGAATAGTTTTATTTATTTACTTCAACTTTTTCTTTTTATACGCTTTCTTGGCTTCCTTAAATGCATATATATATATATATATATATATATATATATATGATATATATATCTTCCATTTTTTATGTTTAATTTAATAGAGGGATTTATTCACTTCTTTAAGGATGTCTATCATTTTTATACTGTTGTTTTTCAGGACATTTTTTTTTGTGTGTTTCAGCTATTCAGGGCTTACTGTAGTAGGATACCTGGGTTTCTCTGGTGGTGACATATTGCACTGGCTTTTTAAAAATTTTGTTATTATGCTAGTGTACAGCATTTGCATTTTATGTGATTATAGGTCTACTCGCCAATTTCTGGCATTGTTTTTGTTGGATGAGTGTCTTGTTCCCTTGCCTCTGCTTTCTTTCTGGTCTTCTGGCCTGTAGTTGAGCAGTGGATGTCTTTCTGAGTTAGGAGCTAGACTTTTGGTAGCCAGTGTTGAGCAGAATGTATGTGTTCAAATTGAGGGCTAAGCCATAGTGATAAAGTAGGGGACTGGTCATAATATAGGGATGCACCAAGAGAGTTGAAGAATCTACAGGCAACCTACCCGGATTTCTGGTGATCTCTGTCACTTCTAACTCAGCAGTATGTCTTATTCTGAGTTGGAGGCGAGTGTGCAGGGAGGAGGAGGGGTGCTTTCGGAATCACCAAGTTAGTGGAGGAGGTGTGCTGGTGGGTAGCCTCTTGGAAGTTCTGGTGGTAGGTGTGACCTCTGGTCCAACAGGTAGTCTCTGTCTTATTTGGAGGCTAACATATGGCTATGAAGAGTGGAAGAGTGGTTCGGGATATTTTTAGAGGGAGAATACAGAAAGAATAAAGGAGGTCCACGGGTGGGCAGCCTATCTGGTCTTCTGGAAGGTGTGACCTATGTTTAAGCAGGGATTATCTGATAAAGTTGGAGTCAGAAATATAGCTACAGTGAGGGTGGGGAATAACTGAATATGTAGTATGGTGGAGCCTAGAGAGTGGGGAGGGTCCACATGAAGGAAGCCAATTTGCCCTTCTCTATAACTGATATTTCAACATTACTATTGTCACATAGAAGGATCAGAATAAAGAGCCTAGACTTTAAAAACTATTTTTTTTGGTAAACATTTTATATATCTTTTGATACCACTGGCCTTAGTCATATAATTAGATGTAAAAGTCACATGAAAACTGGAGTTTATTTTATTTGATGGACCCAGTTAACTTAAAATGAGTCTATCAAATCCATGTTCTCAGCTATCTGGTTCTGTACATAGTGGCAAATCTATTGTGTCCTTCAATTCTCACCTCAGGCCTATGTACAGCCAACCAGGGAGAGCTGGTTGGAGAGTATTATGTTGTTAAAACAAGATAAATTCTTCAAAGATCCTTGCATTTCTGTTATATTGTTAGAATCAAAATATATATTAGA
Organism: Mus pahari; assembly: GCF_900095145.1. Classification (NCBI taxonomy): domain Eukaryota; kingdom Metazoa; phylum Chordata; class Mammalia; order Rodentia; family Muridae; genus Mus; species Mus pahari. The sequence goes on along the minus strand of NC_034611.1, from coordinate 28,570,827 downwards.
GAGTTTACACCATAATTTAGTATGGTTGACAGTTACTAAGACTCCCTGTTTGCCTGTACTTTCCCTAAAATGCCACTCCTTAATAAAAGTATAAATGTGTGTGTGTGTGTGTGTGTGTGTGTGTGTGTGTGTGTGTGTGTGTGTGTGTTGGCAGTTGAAGAGGAGAATTTGAATCGATGGTTTTGTTTAATCTGGAAGTAGCCAGTTTAAAGATGAGCGCATGCCATCTACCTGGGGTGGAGCTCATTCGTCTGTATCATCTGACGAGATTTCATTGTCTGGAGGAATTTTTTTCTCTCATTTTACTTGTCTGTGCCTGTGGATCAGTGCTGTATAAGAAACCATGACATAGTGCCTTACTGTTGATAAGCGAATGTGTAATCAATGTTTCAATTATACTTTTACAATAAAACCTTCATCAAGCCTTAGGATATAATACAGTTACAACATTTTAAATTATTGGGCAGTCGTGAGGTATAGATTAATCAAATGTTTGATTATTACGAAGTAAGATGGTGTACAGTGTACTAAGAAGCTAGAATTCTAACTCAAGTGTCAGAGCTCCAACCTCACCACTTGGGCATAATCACCACAGTGATTCATAGAAGTGCCAGACTGGACAGATCGGCATATGCTGATTTTGGAGGACTGTTTGACTACTAGGAGTGCGATGATCATTTTATCCCATCTCATTAAGACAATATATACATAGAAAATGTTAAATCCCATCTCATTAAGACAATATATACATAGAAAATGTTAATCTTTTGTTTTATATAGAAAATACAAAAAATATTATTTTGGGAAGATGAAATATAATAGTATAAAGTTATTTCTTTTATTTTAATGTTAGATGAAACACATTATTAAACATTCAAGAGCTGACAAAAAAATTTTATATTGCACTATGGGAATTCTTTGCTAACACCATTTTCCTTATCCTAGCATAATAATTTGGTTTGAATGAACATTTTAATTAACCATTAAGGTTATGAACTTTTCCTTTATTATAACCACAAAAGCTGAAAAATTATAATATAAAATATATTGCTTTATAAAAAATAATAAAATTAAACTGCTAGAGACCTGAAGAGAGTCTATAAACCATCTGTTTTCTAGTTGGTACTTAATGTAGGCTTTAATTTGATTTTACATATCACATGTCGGAGGCCTAGAAAATCACAAGTGGCAAATGAGTGGCACATGTCCCCATCACCCTGGTTTTGCATCAGAGTGGGAAATTACTAGCTAACATTAGACTGTTGCCCATCGAAACTACATGATGTTTCAGAACATTTCAAGACAAGGCTTTTAGAAGATTTCGCTGATGTTGATACAGAGGTTTATATTGCTTTCCCGTGTATTGCTTAGATAATTTATTACCATTTCTGCCACCTCAGATATATAACTTGAAAGGAAATACGTATTTATTGCTTAGTGTATTTTATATTCTGCATTGAAAAGTGAGAATAGAGTGATTACAGAAATAGGAAAATACCTGATAGACGTTTATAAAAGAATCCTGCAATCTCAATGAGTTACCAAATAAATGTATCAATTGTGTGAAGTTCATTGAAGATAATAGCCCTGTGATGTGCCAAGGGTGTATATCCTTTATTGAGTAATTGGGTGCAGCTGTAGTTCAAGGATTATTCTGAGAGATGTGATCTCTCTATACTGCCTCTACTGTAGCCAAGATTGCTGAGTCAGCCTGGAAGTGATAGGAATCATTTGGTTAAAATTATTATGCCAGAAAAGCCTCGAGAAAGCTACCTAACTAAATGCAAAGACAGTAATACATATAGCCACTGTCTGATACTTTTACTGTGCGAAACATGATGAAAGGCATCCTTCTATTTCAGTAACTACTTAGCTCATTCAATGTAAGTAGATATCGTACTTTCCTCTTGAAATTTATCTTCTAATAAGAACTTTGTCAATATCTGTGATCATTGCCAAATTTTTCATCTCCCATGGTTCTCTCATTTACAAAATCTACATTCATTTTTATGCCTATGAAACACGGTATTCATATTAACATTTATACAAGCTACCTACATATATACATGTACAGTTTCTAAACTGAACTATCCATCTTTCTCACATTTACATGAAGTTGTGCACTACTTATAGTAGATATTCATCATTTCTCTATGTCCATATTACCATTGGTTTTCCTATATTCTATGGTATTTAACTGTGTCTATTCAATCTAGAAAAAGTATTTGGAAATCAAATAAAGACAAATAAAGACAATAGGTATCTTAAAAGGAATGTGTGCACTCTTCAAAATGGAAGTGTTTGAAGCATATACTTTATTGAGTAATTGATTTTTTTTGTTTGCTCTAGTACCCTTGGTCTCAACAACGTCTAACATCTCTCTAAAATATGCAATATTATCTAGCAATATGACATTTTAATAAAAGTACATTATCTGTGAGCTTTTGGGCAAATATCCACTTCTCAATGAGTACGTGCCATGTATGTTCTTCTGTGTCTGTGTTACCTCACTCAGGATGATAAGCTCAGAATACCCATGATACACCTCACAGACCTTATTAAGCTAAGGAAGAAGGAAGACAAAAATTATGGAGGCTTCAATCCTACATAGAAGGAGGAACAAAATAATCATGGGAGATAGAGGGAGGGACAGACTTCAAAGGGAGAGGGGGGGATGGTGGAACAGGATCAAGTATGGGAAAAGACAGGAGGGAAGTATAGAGGGTCAGAAAATTGAATGGAAATATGGGGGGGGGACACTTGAGAGTAGCTACTAGAAAGTCCTAGATGCCAGGAAAGCTAGAGGTTCCCAGGACCTAATGGGAATTACAATAGCCAAAATACCCAACAAAGGGGAGATAGAACCTGCAGAGACCACTTCTAGTAGATAGTCACAGCCCCAAGTTGTGGGATGGGGTCTCCCACCCAGTTCAAAATTTTTAACCCAGGATTGGTCCTGCCTAAAGTAAATGCAGGGACTAAAAATGGAACAGAAACTGAAGAAAGGGCCATCCAGAGACTGCTCCACCTAGGGATCCATGCCATCTGCAGACACCAACCCTGACACTATAGTTGATGCCAAGAAGCCCTTGCTGACAGGAGCCTAGCATTGGGATCCCCTAAGAGGCTTTGCCAACATCTTACTAATTCATATGCAGATACTCACAGCCAACCATCAGTCTGAGCCAGGGGATCCCAATGGAAGAGTTAGGGGAATGACTGAAGGAGATGAAGGGGTTTGCAACTCCATAGACAGGACAAAGGTGTCATCTAATTGGACCCCTCAGAGATTCCAGGGACTAAATTACCAACCAAAGTGTATACATGGAAGAATCCACGGCTCCAGCTACATATTTAGAAGAGGACTGCCTTGTTTGACATCAATAGAAGGGGACACCCATGGTTCTATGGTGGCTTGATGCCCCAATGTCGGGCAATGCTAGAGTGGTGAGGTGGGAGTGGGTGGGTGGAGGAGTACCCTGATAGAGTCAAAGGGAAGAAGAGAATGGTATGGGGGTTTATGAATGGAACACTGGGAAGGGGAACAATGTTTGAAACATAAATTAATAAAATAACCAATAAAATAAAATAAAAATGTACACTATCTCAAGTAGTAAGATATTTTAATTCTATGGTAAAATTATGTGTCTAAATATAACATACATTTAAAGTTCTAATTACATTTATGGATTTGACTCATGATTAATTGACATATACATGTATATAAAACTATAGCATAGTCTTGAAATTTTATTTTACTTATATTCTTATGGGCAATTATAAACATTCTGGTGAAATTGGAAATGTCATGGCAATAGTTTTTAAGACACTAGAGACATAGATGAACATGTTGGCCTGCACAATGAGCAATTATGAGAACAACTGAACTTTATTAGTGATACATTGTTGTCTATTTGTGCCAGCTTCCAATTACACAAGACTAAAAGAATTATGAAGAATCTAACAGTAGCTATGTTACCAATACTCTTTACACTCCAAAGTGAGCCTTCTCAGAAAAGCACTCTTTGTTTGTTTGTTTGTTTTTGTTTTTGTTTTTGTTTTTGTTTTTGTTTTTGTTTTTGTTTTTGTTTTTGTTTTTGTTTTTGTTTTTGTTTTTGTTTTTTTCGAGACAGGGTTTCTCTGTATAGCCCTGGCTGTCCTGGAACTCACTTTGTAGACCAGGCTGGCCTCAAACTCAGAAATCTGCCTGCCTCTGCCTCCCAAGTGCTGGGATTAAAGGTGTGCGCCACCACCGCCCAGCTAGAAAAGCACTCTTGTCATCATTAACAAGATGTTTAGTTATATTTTCATATACTTTTTTCTCTTGAAATTTATTTTATACATTTTAAATTAAAATAACATTACTTCACTTACCTCATTTCCTCTCCTTCCTCTAGTCCTTCCCAGGTTCCTTCCCTCCAACCACTCCCATGCTCCACCCACTCTCTTATTGTTCACTTCACTTTCTTTGATTATTATTGTTACATGCACACACATGTATATGTAGACATAGATATGTAGGTGTATGTAGATATATAAATACACCTCTGGAATCTGTTTTTTTTTTTTTGTACATGGATTCACATTTCAAGACTGACCACTTTTTTGTTATGGGGTTCATTCCTAGGAAAGGTTAATTCTTCCTCTCACAGAAATAGTTGCCAGAATTTGTCTATGGGAAGGACCCTATGAAAAATCTCCCCCTTAGCATTGGCATGCCTAATGGTACTACCATTGCCAAGATCTTTTTTACATAACCATTGCTAGAAGACTGTTTCATAGCAAACTTTCAGGTATTCTAGTTCTTACAATCTCTCTCCCCTCTCTTCTGATATGTTAACTAATTCATAAATGTAAGAGTTATGCTGTAGATACATTCACTGCGGTTTGTTTCTTAATGATCTTTTAGTTTCTGCATTTCGTCCTGTGTGTATTTTCTATGATTGTCTCCACATAGTGGAAAGAAATGTGTGTGTGTGGGTATGTGTGTATATGTGCATAATGGTAGGTACACTTACCTATAAATATGGTTAGATTTAGAATGTAGTCAGTAATTATATTGTTCTAGCAATATAATGGTACCATATTATTTCATAAGGTCCATGACTTCTGTGATGCTCATAATTGGCTAGATTTCTAGTTGACATGATCTCACCCTTGTTGGGTGGCCCTTACATCCAATTTGACAGCAGTTGGTTGCCAACATTGAGTGCCATTTAGTACACCATTATGGATATGTTGTCATGCTGGTAATAGTTGTGGTTCACAGTTGTCCCAGCTGGATATAACTATTAATTTATTACCATGACTGGTAGCTTCCATAGCATTTCTGGTACCGTAGAAACTAGATTGCAGGATGGAGGTTTTGTTTTTAGCTCCAACTTGAATTGTCTGAGTCCTGTGTCCTAAGTGTGAATGTACAGTGCTTTCCCCAGTGGAGGACTGCCCTCAAACCTTGAGAGTTAACCTTGAGAGGACTGCCCTCAAACCTTGGGTTTCTGTGATGATACTGTCTTGGGAGTCACTTGGACTACTTATCAAACTGTTTGAAAGGAGGATTCTTGTGCTTTGTACTGGGATTTTTGTCAGTCTGTGGTTCTTGACAGAAGTGGTATCAGCCCAAGTGGCATAACAATCATATATATGTGTATATATATATACACACACATATATACACACATATATATATATATATATATATATATATATATATACGTATGTTTATATGTACACACACATATACACATATATATGAATGTTTTATATATATAAAGGAATGTTTTATATATATACATATATATGTGTACGTATGTGTATGTATATGTGCATATATGTATACATTTATATGGATATAATTTTAGGTAAATATAAGATAATATTATCTCTTGAGGTTTATCAAGCAACTTTGGTATTTTTGGTCCTTGTTCATCTTTCTCCTTCTGCATTTTTCTCACTTCCCTGACCTGAGTTGGAACCTCTTTTCATTTTTTCTTTTCCAGATTCATATAACTTATACCCTGCTATATTCCTTCTCAAAAACCCCTGCAACATAGTAGGTCCGTTTATATTTTATTTTATAATACAAATTTTGAATCTCTTTTTTTGGTGGCCAAACAACATCTTAAAACCAATGTCTTGTTTATGAAAAAATCAGCATTAGTTGTTAACAGTTGCCATGGAGATGGAGATAATTAAGTAGTAGAAATATTCCATTTGAAAACACATTTCTCTTATAATTCAGCACTTCATGCCTATTTACTGTTGAGGGACTTTATGTATCGGCCATGCTTTCACAAATGTACTCCATTTTCCCTTTGCTCCCTTTATGTGCTTGGAAAGAATGTGTTTCTGGATTAGGAGCTGTCAGTCACAAAGTAAACATGCCGTGGAGCAGCACTAATCTTTAGTTTATTTTGGCCTGCTTTCTGTTCATTAGGATTTTTCTTTCTTTTTAAAATTTGTCCATTTTAAGATTTTTATCTCAGAATCTAATAACTGGCAAGAAGAGCTTATGTAGCCCATATTTACTAGCTCAGATATTATGTAGTTAAGACAAAAAATGCACATATCATAAAGAAAACAACTATATATCCCAAGTATTCTCTCATGAATCGGGCTGTGTGTATGTGTATGTGCATGTGTGTGTCTGAGAGAGGGAGACACACACACACACACACGAGAGAGAGAGAGAGAGAGAGAGAGAGAGAGAGAGAGAGAGAGAGAGTGAAAATCAGGTAATAAGGAGCCATGGTAGGTGGGAGCGCAGGGATATTGGAACACTCCTTTAACTTTAG
>NC_034611.1:28545626-28563998 GCF_900095145.1 Mus pahari | reverse complement strand
ATAAAGAAAACAACTATATATCCCAAGTATTCTCTCATGAATCGGGCTGTGTGTATGTGTATGTGCATGTGTGTGTCTGAGAGAGGGAGACACACTAAGAACAAGATGTGTCTGTGTGTGTGTGTGTGAGAGAGAGAGAGAGAGAGAGAGAGAGAGAGAGAGAGAGAGGAGGGAGAGTTCTCACAGTGTAGCGCAGGGATATTGGAACACTCCTTTAACTTTAGCCTACTGAGTGCCAAGCCCATGAGATGTACTGTCATACCTATCTCTACGTAAGGTTTCTGTACAAATAAACCACTCAACAAACATTTTCTCTTGGTTGGTTTGGAGATGCCTGCACTGTTACTGTCAATTCAGGTTGGTAAAGTTAAAACTTGATGACAGTTTGGATTCTTCCTCAAAGAATGCCGGTTTCTCCCTGTTTTATTGAAAACAGAACTTTTTTTCCTTCTTAAATTATATATCTGATTGTAGCTTTTCCCTAGCTCTACTCTTTCAAATTTCTCCCCACCTCTACCTTCTCCCATCCATATCTGTCTCTCACTAGAAAAAACAAAACAGGTTTTAATGGATAATAAATAAAGTAAAATACAAGACAAAATGTAAGATGATAAAACAGAAATTAACACATCAGAATTGGGCAAAAACAAACAGAAAAAAAAAGAAAAGAACCCAAAAGAAGGTATTAAAAACAGAGACTTACTAATTCACACCTGGAAAACCCATAAAAACAGTAAACTGGAAGCAACAGTACATATTCACAGAGCCTGGACCAGACCTCTGCAGACCCTGTGCAAGCTTCCCCTGTCTCTATGGATTCAGGTGAGCCTTGACTGTGCTTCTTTAGAGGGCCTTGGTTTCTTTGTCTCTTCCACTTCCTCTGGATCTTACATTCCTTCCATCTCTTCAACCACAGGTTTCCCAAACCCTAAGAAGAGGGACATCCAGTTGAGGGCTGAGTGTTCAAAGGTTATTATTCATTCTCTGCATAATGTCTGACTGTGTATCTCTGTACTAAATACAGACTTTTGATATAGTATGCTAAGGAGATTTTATTGTGTAAATTTATTAATATATCAAATGTAAGTGTGTAAGTATTTTATAATTTTTATTATACCTAAGGTAGATAATGACATTGAGAAACTATTGTTTTAAGATCCCCAGAAGGCACATATTTCTGGCCCTCTCCAGATGCTCAGGCCTTGCTCTCTGCCTGTGAAAGATCAACTGAAAAGTATGAAGGATAAGGAACAAAGCCTGAGNCTGCAATATGGACCCTTTTCCTGGTCCCCTGACTCTCTGGTGGTAGCATGTCTTTCTAAGCTGTCATGTTTTATTTTATAATCTGCACTCATTTTTATCTTCAATTGAGTTTTTATACTGTATATATAATACAATATATTATAATTATATAAATATAAGTATATAAAATATAATTTTGTAATATATATTATGAAATATATCACCTTAGCTATTTTTGTTTTGTATGGTTGATGTGTGTGTGTGTATGTGTGTTTGTGTGTGTGTGTACAAGTATGTGTGTACACATGTGAATACATATGAGTACACATGTGAGTGCATCTGGGAGAGATCTGAGGTTGATGTCAGATGTCTTCTTCAATGTCTCCCTACTCCATTTACTGAAGAAGTATCTAGAAACAATGCCAAGGTTTTTTATTTCAATAGGCTAGTTAGTCAATTTTTTCCCAGGATCCATGAGACGGAGACAAGGATTATAGGTGGACTAAAACACTCTTCCAATTTGTATGCAGATACCGATAATCCAGACTCCACTCTTCATACTTGTGAGGACATGCTTTGTCTACGGAGTCATCTCTCTAGCTCTTATCCTTCCTATTTTAAAAGTTCAGTACTGAGTGTGTGACACAATCATATCGCCCATTTTCATGACTCTGGGGACAATGAAGCACCACACCCATTAAGCTGCCCATAGCTCTAGACACAGGCCCTGAAAAAAAAAATCACCAATTGCTCATGTTCTGTGATTCAAATAGCTGTTAGTATGTTTTATACATATAATCAATACTTTTTCTTTTTGGTAAATGCCTGTGACACAATAATATCATGCGCTTTCATAACTCTTGTAAAATTGAAGCACATCCATTAAACTGCCCATTGACCTTTATTCAATCCCTGGACCAATCACCAATTTTTTCCTGTAATTTTAATATCTATATGATTTATATGTATAATCAGGTTTTTTTTTTTACATTTTTTGTTACTGCCTAGCTTCATTTCTCTAATTTCCTCAGAGTGCCTTCATTTTATAGAATGTTTCAGTGGATAATAGTATTTTTAGTGGATTTAGTATTTTATTGCTCTGCATACTACATTTGGTTCTTCTCTTCATATGTCACTGGAGAATTGAGGTTTTGGTCTTGTAACTTTTACGAATAGCTCTTCTATGAATATGAGGGTACAAATTGCTTTTAGGAGCTGTTTTCAAGTTTTTTGATAATATACAGAGAATTAGCAGCACTGGGTCCAACATTCTACTTTTAATCATTCAAGCATCAATAACAGTGATTTTCAAAGTGGCTCTACCATTGTACACAGTCCCAATCTTGTCACAATCCTGTGGACCTACCTATAGCATATCTTTGTAGAAAATAAAGATTAAAAGCTTTATATGTTCAAGTACAAGGGGTGTACTTTAGGACATGAGGCTAAAATGGCTTAAATTGAAAATCTGAAAGAAATAAATGGATTCAGAATACCAACCCAGACAGGCAATACACACCGCAGAAAAATAACCCTCCACTCTCTCCTCTGCAGACAGGATCTGTGAATAGTGTGTCTGCAGAGCAGATTCTCTTTGGAAGGAGCCACTGACACAGCATCCTGTGGGCTTGTAAGTCCATGTAGTCAGACCGGAGATATTTGGCAGCATTCTCTCAGATTCTGTAAAGGCAACAGGTCCCATGTACTTAGGGTGCAAAAGAGTACAAGTGGAAAGTTAAGTAGATATTTGTTTTAAAAAGAAGGATGACAAATTTAGAAATACGTTTTCCTTTCATTTGTATCATCATTGCTTGGAAAACCTTTTCCTCTTTGGTAGGTGGGTTTTCTCACATTTATAATTTCCCTGTCAATCTTATTATTATTTGCCAAGAGTTCTGGAAGGACTAATTTATATTAAATTGTCAGTGATCTATGAGCCACAGTGTGTCAATGCTGTGTTTGAAATGATAAATATAGAAAGTAAGCAGTAGGAAAACAGCTGTAATTTCTGGTAAAAAGTCTTTTTGACAGAGAAAATAAAGTGTAATACCAGATAATACATAATGCCATTGTATTTGTTCTTACACAAGGCTTGTCCATTAAAAGCACCTTAGCTATAGCCATTGATTTTCTTGTATCCTAAAATAACAAAGGATTATTTTAAAATGCTTTAAGGAAACCTGAAAATAGGTGACTTGCTTCTGTTATATTTTATTACCACCTAATGTTAACAAGGATTATAAAATTTCCTTACAGATTACATAATTATCTGTTAAACTTTACTAGGAATTGCTAGAGAGGGGCTCATAATAGGAAAAGCAGAATCTGTTCTAAAATAATTTCTGCTTAGTTTTATTTATTTGTACTCATCCCATGTTATAACCATGCAGATATATTTTCTAGTAAAATATAATAAATAATTAAAGCACAATAAGGTATCATGAAGTTAGCTGTATGCTTTAACCCCTAATATGCCCATTCTTCTTCTCTTTAAAGATGCAAACATCCCTTGAACTCATTCATGAAAACAAAGATTCTGTGATGTAAAACTTTCAAGGGGATGCTTATGATGAGTCCCCATTGGCTTAACATAATCAGATGCTATGAATCCCTGGAGAAGTACTTTTACTTTGTCTCCGAACGAACAGAGTGTTGCGTTTCCAGCCAAGGAAAAATTTAGGCTTGGAGTCCTTACTGCTTGGAGGAACTTCAAAACGCATAGAGCACTCTTTTCTAGCCTAGGAAACTCTTCAAATTACAGAATACATGCAGTGAAGACTAAGACTTCTGTGTTGCAGAATGATTAAGATTACTGACTCATATGATTCTATGATAGCGATGTGACTCAAGGGTTTATGCATCAAATTAATCTGTGACAGATGCTGTACAGTAGCATGATATTCAGTGCCTGTGATAAGGCTCGATTTTCCACCTGCTGTCTCTGATCTTTTGAGGGGTTGTGTCATGGGAGAAAAAAAAACCTATTTGAAGTGTAATGCACTTTGGTAGAGAATATACAGCTAAAGTTAAATTCCCTAGCCTGGATGAGCTGAAGTTTGAATACATATTTCACATTTTTTGAGCATTTGAGGTTTTTGACCTGACTGTAAGAAGCGACTGCTTGGTCCTATGGTGTCTGAATTTGCAGATAGTTCAACATGCATTTACACTAGCTCAATCCTTTTGATCCCAAAGTAGATCTTCCATATGAGATTGGGGCTTGGCTACACCACTACATCTGTGGCATTGTCTTGTATCTAAGATTCACTGTAAAGCACAGAGCAACCTATCATCCACGATTAGAGTAATGTTGGACTTTCTATTGCAAACCATCCTATTAAATTACTTTAACCTATAAAACAATAGTAACAGCCTCTAGCAGATATGGAAATCTAGATTTCCTAACTTGTTTATCAGATTATGAGTAATCTTATTGAATCAAGTCTCACAGTTATAGCTTTTTGCCTTAAACTTCTTTAATGATAAATTTAGTCAATTAAATAAGTCAATTAAATAAGTTGAATTAAGAGGAAGTAAATGTATTTTATTATTTTTTATTATTTTTCACTATGTATATGTGGGGAAGAGGGATAGTCAAAGGCATAAACAGGCAAGTGATTTCCTGGTCGTAGCATTACAGCTATAATCACTGAAATGGTGAGTTCTGGTTACTGAGCTTAGGGCCCCTGAAAGAGCAGGGGCATTCCTAACCACTGAGTCATCTTTCTGGTCCCTGGCTGATATCTCTGTTGCTTTTACTGTGTACTTTAAAAGTCTTCAATTTTTCAATATTAAATTCATCAGGTCATGTGAGATGGATTTCTTACCATTTTATCAGTCCCTGGCTTTGATTTTCAGCCTTCCATGTATTCATCTAGAATATTTCTATTTCCTGACAGTTTGTGTTCATTGTACAGTCACAGATGGGAGCAAGGAGGATCACCATCTGTCTTCATGGAGATTATGGTCCATGTGAGCTTGATTCTGAGCTTGTGAACATAAATAAGACAAGATCCAGTGCAGAAATGCACATAAAATAAACCTTTTTTTTTTGGTCTGGGAGCAAATCCTGAGCTTGTTATCATATTATAGAGCAGGAGATCCACTCTTCTGAGGAAAATCTGAAAGATGAACTAGTATAGTCCCCAGCTCAAGGCCAGTATAAGCAACTTAACAAGGCACAACCCCCACCACCATACACACAGAGCAAGTCACAGAACCAAACAGCAAAAGGTCAGTTATGATGAACATTGGAAAGAGCATGGGGGCTAAGTTTCAAAATCCAGCAGGATTTAGTCTGCTGCTATCCCTGAGTGATGGAAGTCTCAACCTCACTTTCCATTGTTTCTTCAGCCAATTCCTGGCTATTGTAAATAAGCAGTATGCTGATGTAATCCATGTAAATACACAGACGTGCATGTATTTCTAGAGTAAGGGATGCATACCCAAGTGTGGTGTAGCTGGACAATATGATACATATACTTTTTGATTTTTGAGAATACTCTGCAACCCTGATTTCCATAGGCTATACCAACAGTGGCAGATGACGGATGAATGGTGAGAATGACACTTTTCAGAACATTGACTACTACCACACTGAGCCAGTCAAAGACCCTGCTGTGCAGTTCTACAAACTGTGAAAGAGAACATGAAACACAGGGAGGGTGGATAGCAAAAGTATGGGCTGAGATTCAGGGTATATAGGGAGAAATTCCTGAGTACAGTGATGCTATGAGTGGCTAGATCGACGACTTCTGGATTTTTATGCCTGAACAGACTGCTGAATGGGATAATTAGTTTCCTTGATCTCAGGAGGATTGGTTGCAGACTTCACCAAAGGAAGATTTATCTAAAGATAAGCCATGTTATTTAGGACACCAGAATACACAATTACAGGGACAAATACAAAAGACTACTTCTCCTTTACCTGGTTTCTGTCCCTGTATTTGACACAGGTAAGGAAAGGACTGACATCATTAGCAGGGATAACCTTTCCCATAATGAAATGGCTCTGTATTTAAAAGCTCTTTCTTGAAAAACATGAGCCCATGAAATTGTCATTTACAGGGTCTCATAATACTTGAGAAGTCTTATAATATTTATTTATTTATTTATTTACATCCCAAACTCTGTCTAGAGTCCCTCCTAGTCTCCCCTGACAGAATCCTCCCCCCATTTCCCCTCTTTTTTTATTTCTCTGAGAAAGTAGACCCCCCTTGGTATCCTGCAACCCTGACACATCAAGTGTCTGCTAGGTTAAGTCATCCTCTCCCTCTGAGGCCAGACGAAGCAGCCCTGTTGGGGACTGAGCTGCACATTGGCTACATGAATGCTAGGAAGCCTTGGTTCAGGTGTGTGTGCTCTTTGATTGGGCGCTCCATCTCTGAGAGCTCCCAGGTGTCCAGCTTAGTTGATTCAGTTGGTCTTCCTGTAAAGTTCCTATCCCCTTCAGGGCTTTCAGTCCTTCCCCCAACTTCCCATTGGGGAAGTCACTGACCTCCGTCCAATATTTGTCTGTGATCATCTTCATCTGTTTCAGTCAGCTGCTGGGTAGAGCCTCTCAGAACACAGTTTTGTTAGGATCCAGTTTGCAAGCATAACAGAGTATCATTAATAATGTCAGGGATTGATGCTTGTCCATGGGATAGGTCTCAAGTTGGTCCGGTTGGTTGGCCATTCCTTCAGTCTCTGCTCCATCTTTGCATCTGAATTTCTTTTAAACAGGACAGATTTGGGGTAGAAAGTTTTGTGGGTAGATTAGTGTCCATATTTGTCCACTGAGTGTCCTGCCTGGCTATAGAATGTGGCTTCTTCAGGTTCCATGTGCTCCCCGCTAGGCATCTAGGCTAAGATGACTAGAATTGACTCCTGGGAAATTCTTCCATCCCAGGTTTCTGAGACTTCCTAGAGATTTTCCCCAACTCCCCACCCTGGACAGCTGCAGAATTCCATGAATTCTCCAGGTCCTCTGGGCCTCTCCCCTATCTCTCCCCACTCCTGATCCTTCCCCTACCTCTGTTCCTACCCTTTCCCTTCCAGTTCCCTCTGTCCCTCTGCCTCCTGTGACTATTTTGCACCCCCCCCCTTTCTAAGTGTGATTCAAGTACCCTTGCTTGGGGCATTCTTCTTTAACTTCTTTGGGTCTGTGCAGTGTATCATGGTTATTCTGTACTTTATGAGTAATAGCCTCTTATCAGTGAGTACATAACACATAATGTGCATCTACTTTTGGATCGGGGTTACTTCAGTGAGGATATTTTCTAGTTCCATCCACTTGCCATGATTTCCTTGTTATAATAGCTGGATAGCATTATATTGTGTAAATGAAACGTAATTTCTGTATCCATTCTTTAGTTGAGAGACATCTGGGTTGCTTCTAATTTCTGGATATTATGTCTTTGAGATATACTGGATTATCTTTGGGGTATAGGCCCAGGAGCAATATAGCTAGGCCTGAAGTCTTGTAACCTTAATCTACTGACATTTTGAAAATAATCCATTGACATGCCTTCGTGATTTTAGAACTATTCAAAAACAATTGATTGACTAGAGGTTCCCCCTCCAAAAAATAAAAAAAAAACTCTAATATTCACAAACACCCTATTAACACTAGAAGAACTTTGAGATACATCTGTGAATTTTGCTCAATACATATGCTCCCTTTCCAGTTAGAAGACAGGAGGCAAGGAGGCACTGAGATGTGCTCAAGGTTGGAGGGTGGCGGGATTTCAGGAAAGTAGTAGAAGAGAAGAAAAGAAAGGGAAATGGGGAGTTTGAATAAATAGTCTGCTTTCTAGATGTCCCTGATACCTGCTCCAGACTTTTTTGATGCTATAATTGCTTTGCTAATATGTGTGACCCTTTAGCCAGAGGAAGTGTGAGTTTTCTATCCCCACCTCAGGGCTAGATTTCCAGTGGTTTAAGGGGATTCTTACCACCTTAATATCAGTTTCACCTAACACAAACTCTTTTGTTTGTACCTTTATTCCAAGCTGTATTCTGGGAGGGTTATTACGTGGGACTGTGGTTGGATTGATAAGTAATGGCTCATATAAAATTTAATGAAATTAATCAGCTTAATTAAGTAGACATGAAGGTGTGAAATTAAGTATAATGATACTGAAGATACTAAAATACCCCATCTACTGACAAGCACTAACATTTAATGGTAATTACTTCATTAATTTATCTCTATGGTATATATCTAAGCAACTATGTGGCTTTCCAAATTTTATATCATAAAGCAAAAAAGTGTTAGCAATCTTTATCCAAAAGTATAATGATATTGACAGTGCTTTCTGTAGTTATTTTATGTACTATGTACTCTGCCTTTGTGTGAATATACTGTAACACTTCAGTATGTATAATTATACTATCTCTCGCTCGTAGTGTGTTAAAGTCACAGGAAGCACTTGATTACATGGTTTCTTGTACTTAGATGTAGAAGTTTTATCTATGCCATACTCCACGAACATGAAAAAAACAAAACACCAACAGCAACAACAACAACATCAACAAAAACAACCTTATAAGGTAGTTAGTTATCTAGCTGCTTTAAGGTATTGTATGTTTTACAGAGCCATAAACAGGTTTGTGAAAGACACAGTACATCCACATCTTCACTAATTTATTAATATTTTTAAAGTAACATCTTTTAAACTTTAAAAAAACTTCATATATATTATTCCAAACATATCCAGGTAATCAAATGAATGAATACTAGCTAGCTGTTGAGCTTAATTGAATTCATGGTTGAGAATTTCATATAAAGTACAATTTTTACAAAGTCCAAACTACAGATATAACTTCTATTAATCTAGCAATATGTAATATAGAGTTTGACTGGGACAAAATAAAGCCATCACATTCTTTCTTGTCAGATTAATTGGTGATCATGCATCTGTGGACATTAGCTTAATTAATATAAGAATTTTATATCATTAGCACTAGGTATAAATTTTCATCATTTAAAATTATTAATCCTTTGATATTACAATATAATTACATCATTTTTCCCTTCAGTCTTCTTTTTCTTTTCTTTTTTGAGCTTTTTTATTTTATTAGATATTTTCTTTATTTACATTTCAAATGTTATCTCCTTTCCTGGTTTCCCCTCACAAAAGCCACTATCCCCTCCCATCTCCCCCTGCTCACCAACCCACCCACTCCTTCTCCCTGGTCCTGGCATTCCCCTATACTGAGGCATCAAGCCCTCACAGAACCAAGGGCCTCTCCTCCCATTGATGACAGACATGCCATCCTCTGCTACATATGCGGCCGAAGCCATGAGTTCCTCCATGTGTACTCTTTGGTTGGTGGTTTAGACCCTGGGAGCTCTGGGGTCACTGGTTGGTTCATATTGTTGTTCCTCCTATGGGGCTGCAAAAGTGTGGATACTTTGGTCCTTCTTAGAAGGGGGAACAAATATCCATGGGAGGAAATACAGACACAAAGTGTGGAGCAGAGACTGAAAGAAAGGCTGTCCAGAGACTGCCCCGCATGGGGATCCATCTCATGCATAGTCACCAAAACCGGACACTATTGTGGATGCCAAGAAGTGCTTGCTGACAGGAGCCTGAGACAGTTGTCTCCTGAGAGGCTCTGCAAGAGCCTGACAAATACAGATGTGGATGCTCTCAACCAACCCTTCAGTCTTCTAAATGGTTTCATTGTTCTCTTTGCCTCCCTTCCCTCATGGCCTCTTTTTCATTAATTATTGTTATATTTGTATGTGTGTGTATGTGTGTGTGTGTGCGCTCCTAAATATATATGTACAACTTGCTCAGTCTATATTATGTTACTCGTATTATGTTTTCAGGGCTGATCATTTGGCATTACATAACCAAGTGCTTTGCTTCTCCTTGGAGTAGACTTGCTTTTCTAGCTCAGGGCATCCCTTAGGTCCCTGTACTTCTTTTTGCAAGACTGAGGCCTCTTGAAATTTCCCCCAGTCATGTCAGCAATAGTCATGTTGGTGAAATGCTATGTGTGCGCATTCTGACATCCTTATGAGATACAGTCTCCCAGCAAAATGCCTATTCAAGTGCCATCTGGCTGTTAGGATATTTCTACTCCCTCCTGCCCAATGATCCTGGAGATTTGTGAGTGAGAGCTGTATTCTAGGTATATCCATTGGAATTTGGATCTGTAACTTTGTATTTTGCTTAGTTGTCTTTTGTGGTGGTCTCCATAGTTTTCAAAGAGTTGTTTCCCTTGAAGAAGGATGTTAAATATGCATATCTGTGAGTGTAAGGACAAATATTTAGAATGTAGTTAGTGATTATGCTGGTTTAGTAAAAGGACAATTTTAAGTAATCCTCCAAGATTGATGAGTTCACTAGCCTGAGTATTTGGCTAGGTTTATGGTGCTAGCTACAATTTCCTTTCTGTTGACCAAGACGTAAATCCAGGTACAGAGCTATTGGTTACCAACAGGGATTGGTGGGTGTGCCCCCTGCACCTTTAAAGATATCATGCCTTAATGATCATTGCTGTACATCACAGGCGTCATAGCTGGGTAGCACTGTTGGCTGCTTCCCTTTTCTGGAAGCTTGCCATATACATGATAAATGAAGAAACTAGAACATGGAAAACCTCAGAAACCTTAGTAACCTCAGCTTTGTTCTTTCAGTGAAGATCTTTTACATGTTGACTAGTTTCCTAGAATAGTGACATTACAAACAGCCATCAGCTTCTCATGTCAATGTTATAAAATCAGAAACTCACTGAGGATGGAAAGTGATGTCTCAAGCCACAGCTAAGACCATAGATGAGTTGATAATTAGCTGTTTTTAATCTTGCTTGAAAATGCCAGACCTTACACAAATCGAAGGAGTTAAAATCCCTGCAAAGATACTTTGGAGAATTAATTTTTGTGTTTGGAACAAAATATGAAATAATAATTTTGTATAAACCTAAACAAAACTATATGAAAAACAAATAATTTTAGATATCTCAGTCATTTTTTCTCAGTCATGTTGTTTTATAGGTGACGTTGACAGATAGGCAAAGGAGTTTCATGAGCGAGAGGAACTGATGGTAGATTGCTATTAACAGTTCTTAAATTTTCGAGGGTTTAATACTGGGGAAAGAAAAGGATTTATTTTAGACTCTAGGAGGCTCAAAGCATAAAAAAGATGAAATTATTAATGGCCTGTCAAAGTACTCAGAATGACTGCTGAACCAGAGATATGGGAATGGCTGAATTAGCTTATCTGAAATTACTTTAACAATCCTCATGAAAGTTTCTCCTGAATGTAAAGGCAAAGCTAAGACAAGATGTTTTAAAAAGGAACGTTTTTGAGCTTTATTTTTTATGTTACTTATATGAGTGCTTGTCTATGTTTGAGTATGCATGCCACCCACATCCCTGGTGCCCATGAAGAACAGATGAGTTCACTGGATACTCCAAATTGGAGAGATGACTATTCTGGGCCATCATGTAGGTACTGAGATCTAAACTGGAGTCCAATTGAAGAACAGAGGGTGCTCTTAACCACTGAGCTATCTCTCCAGACCCTGGAGTTGCTTTTCAAAATGAGTGCCCTGTCTTTCCTGCTACATTAAAACAGCGCAGTATTCATATTTTATTTACAGCTTTACTTTCGTTGTTGACCTGCTGCTTCTTATTGTCTGATGATAAACCAAGGCCATACTGTCTATGCTATTAGTGATTTAATGATACCTCCAAGTCAAGTTGTTACTTATTCTTGTCCAGAAAGGACAGTGAAATGTACTGCTGTGAGCCCCAACAACAGCAGGATCCCTCAGGTAATATTTCAGGATTCCTCAGGGAATGCATAGAACCCATGGGCTTGGAAACGCGTGACTGCACAAATGATTGCCAGAGTGAGTACTTATGTATGAAAATGGAAGGGGCATTACTGCAACATCCAAATAGGAAACACTTCATGTGTCAGGTGACCTATTTTCCACGGATGTGTTTTTTTTTTTTAATTTGTAATTTGGGCAGGATTCATGATGCTTACAGAAAATTGTTGACAGACGCTATTAAATCTATTAAATCCTAAATGTCCTCCAGAAATCTTCCTATGTTCAAAACAACCAAAAGAAGGTGAAGGAAAAGGTTGATTTTACATGGCTTAATCTACCTTGACCTGGGAAGCTATACTGAGCATGTGAATGATCTGTGTGACTTATAATTCAAACCTTTTTGGTTTAGCGCAGTGGTCTTCTTTTTAACTTATACTATGGCTCTACATGCACAGGTACAGTTGAGCTCAACTCTGGCTCCTGCTTTTGCATGACCCCATAGATGTCTAAAATCCCTCCTACATTCCTCTTTCTTTTAGCCTCTTGTGCGTCTGAGGTCCTTCTTGCAATTTTCACGTGTTAATTTTTATTTGTCATTGCATTTATTGACACAGAAAATGTGTCTATTCCTATATGTAAGACAGAATCAAAATGATTTTTGTTTTCCCTTCTTTCAACTACATTTTGGGAGGGTATTTTGCTAGAATCAAATGACACCTGTGTTCACAAGTCAAGAGGCATTTTTATCTGTACCCTACTGCAAATAGACTCCGTACTTAGAAGTCTCTATGCTCACTACTCAACCTGTCACCCAGAATCAGTTTAGGTCATTCACCAAGCTGTCTGCCTTTCATTCAGTCTTCCACTTATTAACGCAGCTCCCGAGGCCTGTGTCAGAAATGGATATCACAGAATGCCAGGATCTGATCCAGGTTTTGTTATTTTTTTCTCAGAGGTATATTCTGAAGTTACCAGGGCAGTGGGGTATTATGAAAATCAAAGAGACCAGTGAAAATCTTATCAAGCACACTGATCAAGGTACATATTTAGCATGAAGAGGTAAATAGGATAAACTTTGTAACACCTTCTAGTCTAATACATTAAGGGTGCTGAGCATTATCCAAGGGTCTCTCAGTAGCTTTGAAGGTTATTAAACAGAACTGACAATCACTTGTGTGAATATTGAACAATGGTTTTATGTATAGTACATGTCAGAGCCGCACAAATGAGGATACTCCCCACAGAGGCAGAGAAAGGTGCGTTACATACAAGTTATGGTTTACAGCTTGTCAGGGATATGCTACATGTCACAAGACTCTTAAGATATCGTGTAACTCCAGTTCTTGCAGTAGGATAAGGTTTATCCAAGCCAACCCATGCTTTTTAGCAAACTTAGCAGGTGTTTGATCCTGGAAGCAAGAAAGCAAATTAAAAAATCCAAACATCATTTTGGCTAACGCAGATATTTCCTTGAAGTGTCTCAGTAATTCAGTATGCATCCCAAATAAGGAATGTGTCCAGAACAGGGAATGTTTCCCTCATAAGGAGCTCGATGTCACACTTGGCAGTCTCAACACTTCATCCAATCTAATTCAGAGTCGATAACACTTGTACTTAGCCACACGGATTCAAATGCCAAGTCTGCTGAACGTTTGTGGGCAGATGTTATCGAAGCTGCTCTCCCAGTTTCCTTGACTAATTTGCATAAAACAGCCATTGCCACTGAACATGAGGTGTGTCAACCAGAAGGAGGATTTTGTTTGCTATTGAGTTCTAGAAAGTGCTTGGTTTAGGGAAGCTTTCACCTTCCTTCACTGGAATAACAATTGCTGGAAAAAATGATTAGAGTTTATAGCTTTGGCTTCTTTAATCAGCAGGGAAGTAGATTTTAGTACAAGGAAAAGGTGTACTCATTTGCAACTGGATTGAGAGTTTAAATGGATAGCTTTTGTGAAGTTCCCAAAATATGGTGATCAGTTTTGTTTTCTTTTTTTAAAAGCAAGACTTGCTCCTCTAATAGATGAATTTAATTTACTGCCCCATGTCATTTCAAGGTCAGGGGTAGCTGCTAAATTAGGAAAACACCATTATCTGTAATATTGATTTGCCTTGCTTTTTATTAGCCTTCTAAGTGGACCACCAAGGGGGGTTGTAAGAAAAAAAAATACCCAGTCTCAAACCAAATGAACAATGTCTATAATATGATTTTATTTTAAAATCCTACTCTTGTTCGGATAGGAAAAGAATCAGTTTCAGTCATGAAGCCTTGAAACTGAGGCTCCACTGACTTTCAGAGACTGAACTGCCAACCAAGGATTATATGTGAACTGAATTCAAGTACCCCACCTATATGTAGAAAATGTGCAACTCTGTCTTCATGGCAGTCCCAAACAACTAGAGTGTAGGCTATCCCTGTAGATGTTGCCTGTTTGTAGAATCATGTCCCCTAACTCATCTGTCTTGTCTGGCCCCCATTGGAATAAAAGCACCTAGCCCTGTATATACTTAATGTTCCAGGTTGGGGCGATACTAAGGGATATCCTCTACATTCGCATAGGAGAAGGGAAGGGCATGGAGGGAGGAACTGTAAGGAGGGCATCTGGAGTAGGGACAGCAAAGCTGATGTAAAGTGAATTTAAAATAAAACCAAACAAACAATAAAACTCATACTTTAGCGACTTTATGCATCATGATATTTTTCCTTCTTTTCATCAAAATTCTTCACATAATTCAATTTTAAGTACATCAGAAAATAAATCCTTGGCTCTTTTACTTGGAATCTTTTTTTTCGGGGGGGGGTAGATTATTTATTTTTCATATCATTAAGAAGCAACCATGTACAGACTCCTGGACTGATGAAAGTTTTCCTTACAGAGTGCATATGTGTTGGATGCTAATGGCATAGCAAGCTTTGTCACTCAGGCAGTGTGGGACAGTGAGCTGTGCACAGACAGCATGGTCCCCAGTTGAGCACAGGCCTTGAACCCTGGTGACCCTAAGGAAAGGTAGGTGTTTGGCCATGCCTCCTGGGCCCCTGGCTCCTGTTGCAGCTACAGCCTCCACACACACCACCATCCCACCCCACCCCAGAGAGGCGTGTGACCATCAATCACATAAGCAATACTGAAAGCTCCTGCTATTCTGTCTGGACTCCACCCCCACAGTTGCCTGACAACAGCCAGATATGCTTCCCCCCACCCCCATCCCCACCCCCAAAGCTCCTGGTATTCTGTCTGGACACTCAGAGACAGCAATCTCCATGTCACGTGATGGAGGAGTGACTTGGGTGTTGTAAAGTAGGTGGAGAGAAATGCATGGTTCAAGATTTGTTCCAAGGAAACAGCTGATAAAGAACTACTAGAGACTGGACATGAGAAGAGGAAATAGATGAGACAAGTTGAAGCTGAATTAGGCTCAGGTTTTATATGTGGTAAGCGTCTCTTCTAACTTCCAAGGTTAAACCTGAGGTAAAGCAATGCATTACGACAATATCTGAATAGCACCAGTGCCTGGTATAGATGTAGAGGCTATCCAATAAGTATATCGAATTGATAGAATAGTGATTTGCATAATAGTCTTTAGTGGGGGTCCACAGTCTTGTGTGGTTGGTTCTATAAACTACTTATAATGAACAATTCATGATTAAAAATCAAGAGACACTTACAAATGTTGATTGTGATTTGGAAATCTGTGTAACAATTTGAATATGCTATAATATGCAAATAGTGTTTTATTTTCCTGATCATTTTCTTTTTATTCAATGAAATGCCAGTCTGAAAAACCAAAGACACCCCACCCCCACTTACCGGCATCACTTTTTTGAATCAGCTCTGTCTATTTGCCTAATATTCAGTATGGACACTATATAATAATTCTTCCAAGTCATGAACATAGTGGTCTTTAATTATTGGTATTTGTTCCTTTATGAGTATTGTTAAATATTCTTTGTAGAAATCAGTATATTAAATTTATTTTTCATAGATGCTTTTTATATTTATTTATTTGTTCATTGGAGTTACATGGAAAGCTCATAAGTGGTGTATAAAATGCTACTGAATTTAGTAAATGATGTTTAAAAGCTGGATGTCCATACATAGAAGACTGAAACTAGATCCCTTTATCTCATTCTATACAAATGTTAAATAAAAATGGACCAACTACTTGAAGACCTAAAGCTATGAAACTTCTAGAAGAAAGGATAAAGGTGACACTGTTATAAGTGATGTTTTCTATGACCTCAAAAGCATAGAAAACAACTGTTAAAATAGACAGATGAGACTATGAATTTAGAAACCATCACAGCAAAACTAAGTTGTGATGAGACAGACTTTAGGAGTGAAAAATACTTGCAAATTCATCATCCAACAAAATATGAACATTCAGAACACACAATGAAAATCATAATCATTAAATGCTTAACAGTTAAGTGAATTGAAATGATTATGCATAAGAAAAGAAACAAACATTTCCAAGTGTATTAAAGAGTATACAACATTGCTAGTCCTCAGGGAATTGTAAACTAGAACCACAATACAATATCAAACCCAAGCAGGGCAATGGATAATTGGTATTTTCTTTAAACAAACAAATGTGATTACGTTAAGGGAAAAATATATCCCTATAATATGCTCAGTGGGATGTAAATGAATATAGACATTATAGAAAATATGGCACATTCTTAGAAAATTTAAAACATCTATATGTGATCAAGCTATCCTGTTACTCAGTTTCTATATAAAACCAGCTCATCAAAGCTTATCACAGATTCTCCTCTGCTCAGAATAGCCCTAATCACACCCCCCCCCCAAAAAAAACAGCATGGGTTTTTTCTTTTTATTTGAAAATAGATTGTTTTCTCATACAATATATCATGATTATAGTTCACTTTTTCTCTTCTTCTTTTTCCTCCTCCCTCCCCTCCACCCTGGATCCACTCCTTTTTTTTCGCTCTCACTAGAAAATAACAGGCTTCCAAGATTTAACAGCCCAACATGATAAAATAAAATATAATAAATTATGCAAAATCTTACATATCAAATTTGGACAAGACAACCAGGAATTCTCATTCATAGAATCTAAACTTAACATATAATCTCTAATTTCCAATGATGGCCGTATAGAATAAATAGTCCTTAGAGGAATATTTTTCAAGTACAAAAAGAATACATCCTTCTATATAGAATTGTAGAGTAAAATTAGAGGGTATTATGCTAAATGAAATGAGCCAGTCACAGAAAAATAATGCTTTTTTTGTTCAAAATAGGAAAGTGGATTTTTTTTTTGAGACATTGTTTCTCTGTGTAGCCCTGGCTGTCCTGGAACTCACTTTGTAGACCAGGCTGGCCTCGAACTCAGAAANCCGCCTGCCTCTGCCTCCCAAGTGCTGGGATTATAGGTGTGCACCACAACCAGCCGGCAGAAAGTAGAATATTAATTCTTACAAAATAAGAATGGAAAAGGAGATTAAGGCTAGAGTGAAATTGGATAATGAGTGTCAAAGCCCAGGTAGAAATGAGTTCCAGTGTTGGGTGATTACAGGTTACTCTAACTTAGCCATACATTATAGGAGATCTAGAAACATGGACACTAAAGATGGAAAATGCCTATTAAAAAAATGGGTACAGAGCTAAACAAGAATTATCAACTGAGGAATACCAAATGGCTGAGAAGCACCTAAAGAAATGTTCAACATCCTTAGTCATCAGGGAAATGCAAATCTAAACAACCTGGGATTCTACCTCACACCAGTCAGAATGGCTAAGATCGAAAACTCAGGTGACATCAGATGCTGGTGAAGAGTGTAGAAAGAGGAACATTCCTCTATTGTTAGAGGATTTGCAAGCTGGAAATTAGTCTGGTGGTTGCGCCGAATATTGGCCAAAATACTACCTGAGGACCCAGCTATACCACTTCTGGACATATACCCAAACCAAGCTCCAACATATGACAAGGACACATGCTCCCCTATCTTCATAGCAGCCTTATTTATAACAGGCATAGACTGAAAAGAATCCAGATGTCCCTCAACAGAGCAATGGTGTCTTAGTCAGGGTTTCTATTCCTCCACAAACATCATGACCAAGAAGCAAGTTGGGGAGGAAAGGGTTGATTCAGCTTACATTTCCATACTGCTGTTGATCACCAAAGGATGTGGGACTGGAACTCAAGCAGGTCGGAAAGCAGGAGCTGATGCAAAAGCCATGGAGGGATGTTCTTTACTGGCTTGCTTCCCCTGGCTTGCTCAGCCTGCTCTCTTGTAGAACCCAATACTACCAGCCCAGAGATGGTCCCACCCGCAAGGGGCCCTTCCCCTTGGTCACTAATTGAGAAAATGCCCTGCAGCTGGATCTCATGGAG
>NC_034611.1:28541611-28545376 GCF_900095145.1 Mus pahari | reverse complement strand
AAGCTCAGAATACCCAAGATACAATTCAAAGACCACATGAAGCTCAGGGAGATGGAAGATCAAAGTGCGGATGCTTTAGTCCTTTTTAGAAGGGATAACAAAATACTCATGGGAGGAAATACGGAGACAAAGAATGGAGCAGAGACCAAATGAAAGGGCATCCAGAGACTGGCCCACCTGGGGATCCATCCCATATAGAATAACCCAATCCAGACACTATTTTGGATGCCAAGAAGTCCTTGCTGACAGGAGACTGATATAGTTGTCTCCTGAGAGTCTCTGCTAGAGCCTGACAAATATAGAGGCAGAGGCTCAGAGTCAGCCATTGAATGGAGCACAGGGACCCCAGTGGAGGAGTTAGGGAAAGAACTGAAGGAGCTGGAGAGGTTTACAACTCATAGGAAGAACAATATTATCAACCAACCTCCAGAGCTCCCAGGAACTAAACCACCAACCAAAGAGTACACATGGAGGAACCCATGGCTCCAGTCTCATCTGCAGCAGGGGATGGCCTTGTCGTACATCAATTGGAGGTCCTGGGAACACTTGATGCCCTGGTGTAGGGGAATGCTAGGGCAAGGAAGCTAGAGTGGGTGGGTGGTTGGTTGAGCCCCCTCATAGAAGCAGGGGCAGGGAGGAAGGGATAGGGGTTTTTTTTTTTTTTTGGAGGGGAAACTGGGAAAGGGCATAACATTTGAAATGTAAGTAAATAAAATATCTAATAAAAAAGATGGCAAATGGTAAGAAAGTGACTTATGAGGGGAAATATACAAAGAATTTTGTTTATTCTAGTTATATCCATCTTTAATCAGGTCATGGGGAACTAGAGGCAAGCAGATTACTGCTTTGCTTCTTGCAAGGTTTATGAAGTATAAAGTAATATGAAAATACTTGTTCACACAAATTGCTGTTCCAAATGTCCTAACATTTTAATTATCATGACTTTTTATATTTGCCCAGTCAATTTCTTCCTAAATGTGCCACTTACTAGTTGCTGCGTGTCTACCTGATTCATTTCTAATGCTCCCTCTAGTAACAGTCAGCACTCATCATGGGTCTCTTGTTTCTATCATTTTAATGTCTTGGTTTTCATTACCTCTCTAGTGGTTTCCATTTTTTTAAAAAGTTATGAGGTTTTTTTTTTTTTTTTTTTTTTTTTTTTTTTTTTTTTTTTTTTTTTTTCCCCTTTTGTGGTTTTCCTTTTTTTAAAAAGTTATGAGGTTTTTTTTTTTTTTTTTTTTTTTTTTGGTTTCCATTTTGTGTCATACTGGGACTATACTTGGGGCTTTGTGCATTCCTAGCTCCTGCTTCTACAGTTTTGAGACATTCCCTTAGGAAATCCTGCATTTTTCCATCATGTCTGATACAGTAGCCCATAGTTATTATTGATAATAACATCTCCATTTCATTTGCACCACTAACTCTAAGATAATGAATGTCTTTCTTTTCCTCCTTCACGTCTCTCAATATGGCTGTGCCGCTTCTCCAAAGTCTTCAGGGTGAAATAACTTGAGAGGAACTGAAATGGACACAGCTGCTTCTCAACAAATATGGCTTGACTACCCATTTGCATCTTTTATTATTATAAGTAAAAGTCATAAAGCTGAAAGGTGGAGAAAGTACCCAAGGAGCTAAAGGGATCTGCAACCCTATAGGAGGAACAACAATATGAACTAACCTGTATCCCCTGAGCTCCTATCTCAGGCTGCATAGGTAGCAGAAGATGGCCCAGTTGGCCATCACTGGGAAGAGAGGCCCCTTGGTCTTGCAAACTTTATATGCCCCAATACAGGGGAATCAGGGCCAAGAATTGGGAGTGGGTGAGTTGGGGAGCAGGGCGGGGAGAGAATATAGGGGACTTTCAGAGAGGAAACTAGGAAAGGAGATAGCATTTGAAATGTAAATGAAGAAAATATCTAATAAAAAATTAAAAAAAAATTCACTACCAAAAAAATAATAAAGCTGAAAGATCTAGATATTTATAATTACTTATAAATTTCTAATAATTTCTAGATATATTATCTTTTTTCTGGTGTGACTAGTGTTTTCTTATTCTATATTGTTTTTGATTATATTTGTTTTTGCTGTTTTACAATTGTCAGTATTCTCTTAACACATTTTGAAGTGCTATAGAGTTATATCTAAGAATTCACTCTTCTCAATTAGAATTTCTTTTGATTTTTTTGTGCATTGTGAATATTGCTACTTGTTAGATGAAAGCTTTGCAAATATTTTCTCACCTGTGAAGTGTGTCTCGTCACTCTGTTTTTTATTGTCTGTCTTCAACACCGTTTTCTAGAATATCTGACTTTTTCTATTGCATTCAACTTAAGCTCCAGTCTACCAAATCAGGTCATAGTTTAGCCACTGCATTTTCAGTAAGAACTTATTCAATAAGTTCTTTTCAATATTATTTAATTGTAGCTCATGTTTTCCCTTTGGTCTTTGATGACATTTCTTATATTCATTAAGAATTGTTTCTTTGTTTCCTATTTCTCCTTTCTACATGAAAAGTTTGTTTTTATGTTATGGTTTGCAACTCTTGGGGGTGTTTTGTCATGATGCACTAATTGAACTAATTATTTTAATATACATTGCTACGTAGGCATCAACTATATTCCCATCTTACCCATTAGGGCATACTGCATTGCTAGACTAAGATATTCAGTCACATTAAAATAGTTAAGCAATTGATGGAGCTAGAATTGTAACCTAAGCATTGTGACACTACTACCACTAAGAAATAAATATAGAGTCATTCATCTCAGAGAACATATACAGGTAAATCAAACCAGAGGAACATAAAAAGCAATTATGTTAACTGGGTTGTTGGAAGATTTCTTACATCTCATAAAGACTAAGAGCTCAGAGCAGAAGCAATTACATTTGTAAAGATAACTTTTAATACTTGCCTTTTTCTAATACACTTGATATTAGCCTAAGAATTGTACACATACTCTTCAAAGTAGGGCTGTTATTATACCCATTTCTCTTATAAGGAAGTCTAATCACCATTAGGTTCAGTAAGTTGTGTAAGTTTATGGAGACTATGCTAAGGCTGCAATTTTAACCTCACAAGTCTGGTTCCCAAGTGCACACTTGGGGTGATTCTGCTTTATTTCTTGTATTATGATTACGCAGAGGTGTAAAGATGACCCCAAGTTAGTATATATGCCAAAAATTCAAGCAACACAAAGCAAAACAGCTAAAGTTCCCAACAGTAGGGATATGCAACCTGAAGAAACCACCTCCAATAGATAGGCATGGCCCCCAGAGTAGAGATGGGCTTCCCACCTACTTTCAATTTTTTTGACCCAGAATTGTTCTTATCTAAAATAACTTCAAGGAAAAAAAAATGTAGCAGAGCCTGAAGGAAAGGCCATCCAGTAGCAGGTCCGATATTAGATCCATCCCATGGGCAGACACCAAACCCTGACGCCAGTACTGATGCCATGTTGTGCTTGCAGACAGGAGCCTAGCGTGGCTATCTTCAAAGAGACTCTTCCAGCAACTGCCAGAGATTGATGCAGACTCTTACACCCAACCATTGGACTGAGGTCAGGGACTAAAGAAGCTGAAGGGGAGGATAACCCCTTAGAAAGATGAACAGATTCAACTACCCTTGACCCTGGGTGCCCAGTAGGCTGTGACTTATGTTGAGAGCTCCTGATAAAATACACCATGTGAATGAAATCTGTAAAGTCTGTATTTTATAGTACTTGAGAGTCTCTCTCTCTCCCTCTCTCTCTCTCTCTTTCTCTCTCT